>NC_090752.1:542071-629571 GCF_036898095.1 Palaemon carinicauda | reverse complement strand
TTTCTGAGTCCCTAAATGCCATTATTTTGAATTAATACAGCCAGGTTTTTTTTATAAAATATATTTGAATCAAAGGTTTGTGCAAGTGGCCAATGGTTTAAGCTGAAGAGAGAGGAGTGATTAACTTCGACCAGTTACTCTTTATCTTATGAACAAATTAGGACTTATACAACTCCTTCGTCGTGGTTTTGATATTACCGTACAATGATGGAGTCACGTACTTGGTTCATAAATACAAATTTTAAATTACAAAGTTAATTATTTAGATAATTTTATGAATCGGTGATCAACTACTGCTTAAAACATGTTGCTCTTTTTTTATTGGCCGTTAAAAAATTAATTGATCATAGGGCTTCTTGGGTCTCTGTTGAAGGCATTGCTTGCTAATTGTAGGTTTAGCACCTGTTTAAACTTTTTTCTGTCTTTGTGTTAATGTGGTTTGTGGCAGATAAGATATTTTCTTCATACAGTATGAATAATACTTTATTTCAAAGTATGCCCTTTAACGAGGATAAAAGGAATTGGTAACAGTACAGTAGTAGTAGAGTATTGCCGTTAGATCTCGTTAACATTTACAAGAAAAAGAGGTAGGCCTAACTGTATGTGTTTACAAGGTGTTCATATAGTGTGCGACTTTGTGTAATTTGAAGTTAATTAATTGATACCAGGACCTTAAGTTTATTATTTGTGCAAATCACTATTCCGTGACATGATCTACGGTTGAAAAAGAACAAAGAATTCTTTAATTTAAAAGTCCTCGGGCGATCCAAATTTGTTCAGCATTTTAGGTGTTATAGCAGAAAGTAAATAAGAGAAATCTTTACTTGCACTCTTTCTATGAATGTGAACACATGCCACTGCCTGAATCTGAAAACGACATTGTTGTAACTGTCCAATTACTGCTTGTCGGAGAGTAAAATCAAGATCTTGATATTCATCAGTTTGCACAATATCGTTACCCATCTGCTGCGATTCAACTAGAAGGTCGACCATGTGACAGATTTAGTCATTTTCATGCAATTCGCTGCTGATTTATATCGCTTGTCTGAAATTCAAGGTACAGTTACTGGTATTCGTTGTTTTTTTTTTTTTTTTTTTGTCTGAGGCCAAGTTGCTTTTTTCCCGATTTTTCGAGTATTTTAATAACTTACCAAAATTCATCAGTTTTGTTGAGAATGAGCACACTCATGCATTTATAGTATTTATCACTGAATTTTTTGTACAGTATGTATGTTAAAAAGTTAAAGTTGCGGGTTTTAGGTCTTCACTCAGACGATCTACATCATTCTGCTCGGGCGACCATAAGCCAGCAGGGACTATCACTAGCCTCTTCTAACCTCCCCACCAGGCGCCACCTGGGGAGTACCCCCGGTAGAAGGTCTCACACTATCCGCGTCCTGGCGGGGACGTGAACTCGGGATCTCTGAAACAGAAGCCTGCAACGCTACCAACCTAGCTATCCGGAGTACACTGAAAATTTATTTCCCCTGATGATAATATGCTGCTCTTAAGCCCATTGAGTGCTTTTTTACCCGTAATAGACATGTCTGCATGGATATTTAGATAGATATTTATGAACCTTTAAGATTTAATTTTACTCGTTCGATTAACTACTGTATAATGTATCGTCTCGCCTTACATATCTTATTTCTTATCACCTTGTGAAACCTACTTGAAACCATAATCAAAATTAATGGTTATTCATATGGTAAGCTTATTTCACTTCCTAATGATAGGTAATGTCCTATTTTTGCTCAGTTACTTTAATACTCATTTTACCATCGTACTTTACCCCCTTTGTCCCATTTGGTTTTAGGTTTAATGTTCTCTATGAAATTTTAGTTTTACCGCCATCGTGTTGTTTATCTGTGTGGGTAGTTTTATCATGCCATTTCCAAACTCCTGTACAGTACAAGTCTTATTATACATTCAGTACCAGACATGTATTGCTGAAGGTTTGATCCTGCTGTAACCAAATTGTGGATCATATAAAGTAGTACTCCATGCTCCATGTTAGGCGTAGTTTTGAATACAAGCAAATTGGAATACGTGAATACAAATTTGAATTTGGTTACAAGTATTGCATTGGTGTACGAGGAAAAATTTGTGATATATGTACATTTTTCGTGGACAAGTATTAACGAAACTAGCACGCAGTGTGCATAAATCAGTCAAACTGTACTTGTACACCACCCACGCAATACAGTATTCAAAGGCTTTTTATCCTATTTTGTTTCACATTAGCTCCCCCTGCCCTTGCTCAGCACTTGTAGAAATATCATCTCATGAGTGTGGCTTTGGACCTGTTTTTTGTACTGTTGGGAATACATACGCTTTGTTGAGTTTTGATCACTATTGTTCATTATTTTGTGCTGCGTTGTAAACTTAACAGTATAGTATCATGACAGTGGCCTCCAAGGTGACTAAGAAAGATTATAAGAAAGAGATGATTAAAAAAGTGAAAAACAATTTTTGCAAGAACAAGGTATATGTACAGCTGGCATGCCAAAATTGTGTAACGTACCATGACATTAACGATTGGTAGGCTTCAACTAAGATTCTGAACAGAAAAAATAATACATCAAATCATTTGATGCTGTGAAACTGATACTGACTTTTACGAATTAATGGCAACATGTTCTTAACGTTTAAATGTTTCTGCATATCTGGATAGGTGAGAAGCAGCTAGCAGATGATATGATTAACAAAAACCTTATTTGGTAAGAAGCAATGGTATTGAAGCTGCATAAGGTACAGCATCAAGAGAATGCAGAGGAGATTTCAGCTGTAGAGGAGGAGAGACAGGAACAAACGACAAGTGAGTTTAGGGAGGTGTTAGGGTTTCAGTAGGGTGAACGGCAAATATACTGTACAGTATATACCGACAATGGTATGTTGCATTTTCATGCCATTTTAAAGTAAAGACAAAAGTAGTTGGCCTTAGGTTCCTTGCAGAGACTGGGTGTAAGGGTGTAAAAAAAAAGATGACAAAGTGCCCAGAAAGCTCAAATTAAGTGATTTATTTAGTTCTAGTGAATGTCGTTTAAGAGAGAAAGTTCCCAATAAGGTTCTCATTGGGGAGATTCACCCTCCCAGCAGTAACCCCCTAACCCTTCTCTCTCATCTTCCTCACACCAGCCACAACTCTCCTCAAAAATAAAGTGTGAATGAATTTTTCAATATTTCCTTATTTTATTGTGAATCATTACTTTGTATTAATTTCTGATGTTAGTGGTTATAAATTGTTTAATATCGGTACAGTAATTAGCATTACACAAACCATTAAGATTGAGTGTACTGTATATATGTACATATGGATGTATGAAATGCATCGAGGGAATTTCTTTAAATTCCTGTGAGAAGAATAGTCTTAGTTTACGAGCATCTTAGTTTGTGAGCTCATATCCAGAACAAATTAAACTCCTAAGCCCAGGTACTACTGTTGTTGATTACGGTAGGTGGAATTTCAGAAGATTAAATTTAGTGTACAGTAATCCTTTTTTTTCTTTAGATTGATAAGAGCCGTGTTTCATTGAGCATTCTACTTATTTATATCATTAGTTTCTTATTTCCATATTATTGTTTATTTATTCCAATTTATTTTCTTAGTTTTAGGCTGCTTTCCCTGTTAGGGGCCTTAGGCTCGTAGCGATTGTTTTCCCAACTAAAGTTACATCTTTGCATGTCATGATAACTAAACCCAAGCAAATGGGGACAAGCCAGTCCAACTTACTACTGCTCTCAATAGGCGAGCTTGTAGTGTAAGCAAGTTAACACAGAATGTGCTTTCCCCCGAAGGTCGCTCATGAAAATTTTCCCTAAGGTAGCTCCTGAAAAGAAAAGATTGAAATAACAGGAGACTATAAGCAAGTATGAACAGATGTATGAGTTGTTTGCTGACAGGAGGTTCTTTCAGTTCAGAATTTGAGCCGAATGGTGAGCGTGCACAATCAATAGTCTACTCGCAATTTGGAGATCTTGCACCATTAGTACAGCCTGCTTGAGCTCGAAAGTGTGTGTATCAAGACTCGATGAGTGCGCGCCATGTGGGGACCGCAGGAGAGTGGGTTGGTACTCATAATCAGAAGAGCGCTCACCAATAGGTGAGTGCGCGTGCCATCTTTAGGGTGTGCATGAGCATGTGAATGCTGTAAGTCTAATAAATGTAAAGTAAGTGTTGAGTTTTCAACATGAGCAGTGTTAGACCAATTGAAGAGTGCATAATCTCTGAAAAGGGCATGCAATTGCAAACAGAAGAATGTGCACAAAAATGAGAATATTCAGTCCTAAGAATGCTTGCTAAAAGTAGAGCATGCATGTGTGCACATAGGTCACCGAACTCTCGTGAGAGAGTACACGCGAACAGGCAATTGCTCTTAAGTATGAGCATGTGATGTCTCTCGAATTTATCATCATAATTCTCTTGAGAGAGAAAATTCACTTTCTGAGGACATAATACTATGCCCCTTGTCAGCTGGAGAGTGTGTATCCCTGAGAGAGTGAATGACAGTCTTGTCACGCTTCCAAGAATTCGGCAAACTGCGTCGAAGGAAATCTCTTATTCGTCCTCTTAAGACGAGTAGAACGGGGTGAAGCCATTACTGATGATGATGTAGAGAATGGACTGGGAGGCGAAGCAGGCCATAGCCACTTTGTTCCCTTACATAAAGATCTTGATTTGGAAGTTGATGGTTCCTTTGAAGGCAGAGATCAGTGATGAACTGCACCTCCTGGCGGTTGAGCAAGGTGGATGTGTTCACGCCAAATGCTTCTTCCGATAGTGCATTAGAAGACTAATGAAGAGGAGTAGACTTTGCCTTAGAAAGCTTGCAGAAGTCTTCCTTCAACTGAAAACCCTCCAGAACTAAGGATGGCCATAACTTCCTTGGGGTATTGTCTTTGTGTGCATCGTCACATGAAAGTAATATTTCTTTGGGTTCACTGCGAGGAGAAAGAATACTCACTTCTCTAGAGGAAGCAGGTAAAGCCAACATGCTCTGGGCTTGTACTAAAGTTAATTTGTTCCGACACAGAGACTTACCTCAAAACACTTTCTTAGGAGGTTACTGGTAACTCCTCTCAAACGACCAGAGTTTTGTGTAGTTTACCCTACCCCCATGTTCTATAGTGACCTGATTAGCGGGAGAGAACGTGACCTGGGAGCAATGCCCGATGACGGTCACGTGGCTTAGAGCCTGACCCGGCAGTAAGTTTTCTGGTCGCGTCGTGTTCACACGCCGCTCCTCATTTATCTGTGCGACCCCCTTTGTGTGCGTTACCATGTGGTTACCACATGGTCTCGATTCCTTCATGGGTGATTAGTGCCTTAACTGTGTTCTTTTATGATCGTTCCTTTGTGCTTTTACTGGCGTTTTAGTGCTTTCCCTTTGCTATATACTTGTGTCTAGCGATCTTTTTGTTGTGCTATGGAGCACGATCGCCGTTGTCCTGGGCCTAGAGCCGGGAAATCGTGTAGGGCTTTCTTGTCAAAGCCTGTTCGCCGTCAGACACGTGTCCCGAATGTGCCGATTGGAGCGAGGTCCAATGGGTGAAATGCGGCACGAAGAAGAAGAAGGCTTCGAAGAGGTCTCCTAGGGAAACTAGCTTGTCTTCCCCTGCGACGTCGGCAGGAGAGGGGCCAGGTAGAGTGCATTCTTCTTCCCCTACTCAGAGTAGGGGACGAGGTAAGTCCTTGAAGTGTAAGAAGTTGGTGCCTCTTTCCCAAGGGAGTGATGTTGTGGGGGAGTCTTCTTTGTCTAGGGCAGATCAGGCGCCTGCAAGTAAGTGTGTGGGAGTCCGAGGGACGCGACTCTCTCTCGTAGGGACAACGTCTCGGCGGAGGACCCCATGTGGCCTAATAATGTTCCATTTTTTATCACCAGATTAATGGCTAGAGGCCTCAGGCTCGTCAGCTACGGAAGGATCCGCTGGCTTGGGATGTACCAAGGACGCCGTTGAGGTCCCCACTGGACATGGAGGAGGGCCTATGCTAGTCCTTCCCCTTCATGGCTCGTTCGACGGCGTGGTTACCGGCAAAGCCATCAGTTCCAGAGAGTTTTTTCTGCCATCTACGTCAGGATTACGGTGTAGCCCCAAGAAGCCACAGTCCAGTTTGAGGTCGCAGTACGAAGGCAAGTCAGACTCTTCAGGCGACACAGGAGGAAGAGAGATCGATCTGTGTGGAGGAACTCCAATTGCGGTCTCCCCCAGGATCTCGGGACAGGAGAAGTCCCCGTTCCCCTCCATACAAGCCAAGAGCCTCGCCAGGGAGTCAGTCGATGAGCGGAGGACCTCGTCTTGTTGGCCTAAGTCCCATCCTTGAGCTACTCCATCCGCTCAGGGGAGGGAGCCGTCTTCTAGGATGGGCAGCCTCGACAGGTCTCCCCATCGAGATGATAGACGAGGACGGGCACCTCCGTCGAACTGTTTTACGGAAGAGCCCGTCCGTCATCCAGGACCTCGAGGAGGCTGGGTCTCGATCCCAGACAACAAGCTGAGGGACCTAACTAGGACCTCAGGCTTGATACCTAAGCGAGCAGGAGACAGTCCTCCTAGAAGGGCCTCCAAGAGCCTCGCCAGAGAGCCACCCAAGGAGCTGAGGACCTCGTCTTGTAGACCTAAGTCCCATCCTAGAGCCACTCAATCCGCTCAGTGGAGGGAGCCGTCTCCTAGGATGGGCAGCCTCGACAGGTCTCCCCATCGAGATGATAGACGAGGACGGGCACCTCCGTCGAACTGTTTCACGGAAGAGCCCGTCCCGTCGTCCAGGACCTCGAGGAGGAAGGAAACGTCGGGCGAAGAGGGTAGAATGAGCCGAGGGTCCCGTCAAGGTCCCCGTCGGATAGGCGTAAGGCCGCGAAATAGACGACTCTACCCGACTAGTGTAGGGAGTCGCTGTTTCGGACGGGCAGCCTCGTCGAGCCAGCTCAGATGAGCGGTCGACAGGGGCGGCTTCCTCCGTCGGGCAACACCACGGAAGCTGCTTCCCCCTCGAAGTGAGACAAGGAGGACGGAGGTTCTCGCCTCCACGGCAGTACCCATCCTCAGTCCACAACCTAGGGCGGAGGTGCCAGTCGCCACAGCTCATGCCAACGGAGGACTCCACTTACAGGGCGGAGGCACTCGTCGCCACGGCAAGACCCATCCTAGCGGAGGACTCCACCTTTAGGACGGAGGTCCTCGCCACCACGGCGATGCCCATCATAACGGGGGACCCGCCTACAGGACGGAGGCCCTCGCCACCACGACTATGCCCGTCATAATGGAGGACTCCGCCTATAGGACGGAGGTTCTGGATGCCACAGCAATTCCCGTCCAGTGTAAGCTGAAAGTCCCGCCTACAATCACGAGCTCTGTAGGAGGCTCTCCGGGGGCAGCCTCGACTAGTCAGCCCGCGGAAGGAGTCGTCGAACACCTTCACGGAGGAGCCCGTCCCCTCCTCGAAGGCTTGAAATGACAGAGGCACCCGTCTCGCCTGGAAGGGCTTAACCGCGAGACTCGTCAGAGCGGAGGGACCCGTGCTGACTCTACACGTGCTCTTATCCCTCCGTGGCACCCTTCCACGGAGGAGCATGTCCCTTTATCAAAAGCTCGTTAAGTGACAGAGGTGCCCGTCCCTCCGGAAGGTCTTAGCCGCAGGCTCCGTCAGAGCGGAGGTGCCCGTGATGAATCTACACCCCATCGCCGGACGGAGGACTTGGGTACGGATGCGAATCTTGGAGGGTGATCTCCTTGATAAGGGGACAAATTGAGCAGCCACTACTTCAAGAAGTAGTTGACTGGCGCTCTGGCCTTAACAGGATTATGGAGGAGCCTGTCTAGAAGTCATCTTTGGCTCCTTCCGAGGAGAGGGACGTAAAGTTGGGCGTACCCATATTGATAGGTGTTCACCCGCATAGGGACACCTCCAAAGGTCACAGTTCAGCCAAACTGCTACGGGACCTGAAATCACAAAGCAAGTATTATGTCTTAGAAGGACGTCCACTTGGGGCTAGCGAGAGGACGTCCTAGTAGGGGTAGGACAAGGTGCCACGGAAGACCGGCTAAATCTCAGTTTACCCAAACCAACAGAATGACTTACTTGGGAATAACCCTGGATTCGTTACAGGTCAAGGCCTTTCCCATCCATAGACAGGCTGGACAACCCGGACCAAGTTCTCCTTCCCTTCCTTCGAGGACATCCCAGAAGAATGAAGGATGGGCAGAGGTTGGTAGGACATCTGGTGTCCTTAGAAAAGCTAGCTCCACACGGATGACAGAACCTAAGGAGGGTTCAATGGAACTTTAAGGAGAATTGGAACCAGAGACGCTCCCCGGACAAAGTGGTGCCAGTCCGGCAAGAAACCAGACAAGCCGTGGAGTGGTGGCAGAATCGGTCACACACTCTAAAAGGGATGCCAACCTCCAAAATCCGCCAGTTTACGGACGGGTAGAAAGAAGGAGGGGGAATGCACCTCCGGGGAAAAGGACAGCGAAGGGGACTTGGACAGAAAGGGAGAAGTCCCTACACAGCAATGTCCTAGAGATGAGAGCGGTCCAGGAAACCTGCAAACATTTCACGGAAGACTCGTAAGGGAATTCAGTGGCCCTGATGTCAGACAATGCAACCATGGTTGCATACGTTAAGAAGATACGAAGGGCCCGTGACCATGCCTCTCCCCAGCGCAGGACGGAGGAAGTGGTTGGTGAGACTACGACGGTGATGGAGGACTCCGCGTATAGGAGGGTACTCGCCTTGATTAAAAGCTACAATAGCCTGGTGGAACCTGTCTCACAGGAGGTGGAGGCGTGGACCTCGGGCTGGAACAAGTTTCTAGCCTACACCGCCCAGAAGAAGTCCTCACTTCACCCCTCCTGAGGCCAGGAACGTGGGAAATGGAAGAACCCACATAGACAGAGTTATAACCCGCAATAGCGACCCCAGCACAGGCTATAGAGCGGCGAAACTCCTGCAGGGAATTAAGGCCCAAAGTAATTACCACACGTTGGAAGGTAGACCAAACGGGGCAGGCAAGACAGGGGAAACCCTGGACATCCTTTGACAGGGCTTCTCAGACGGAAGGGCGTCATCAGATGCCACCTTCTTCTCCCAGTCCGAGTCCGCTGTTTCAGAGGGAGAGCTGAGATCAAAAGAGTTGTGCGATCTGGCCCTTCAGATCCTGGATTGGGAAGGAGAAGAGGAAATCAACCTGACAGCAAGCTTCATTCTGGGGAAGAAGAATGTCCTAGCAGACGGCCTCAGCAGAACGGGACAAGTAGTAGCGTCGGAGTGGTCCCTGCACCCACAAGTGGCCAGCGACATCATTCAGATGTGGGGACCCCCGGTAATGGATCTGTTTGCAACAAGGTTGAACGAACAACTCCCCGTATTCTGTTCACCTGTCCCAGACCCAAAGGAGGCATTGGAGGACGTGTCTCAATACAGATGGGACGACCTAGACGTGTACAACTTTCCCCCCTTCTCCCTAATAAGTCAAGTCCTCAACAGGGTGAGGGCAGCAACCAACCTAAAGATGACTTTGGTAGTGCCTTTGTTGGCCGGAGAGAGAGAGTGGTTCGCAGACCTAAAGAGTCTCGCCACTCTCCCTCCCTGGACTCTTCCCAACATACCAGACCTATGGAGACAACCACATTTTCAGCGGTTTCACGAAACCCACAAGCCCTTCGTCTTCGCGCCTGGAGGTTATCCAGCGCCTCCTGAAAAGACAAAGGTACTCAAGCAAGACAGCTAGGAGGATGACCCTTTACCTGAGGAAATCCTCTACGGCCGTCTACCAATCCAAATGGACGTTGTGCGTTAAGTGGGCAAGGACAAGAAGATAGAACCCTTAGAAGCATCCGTGCCCATTATAGCGGATTTCCTGGTCCAGCTCAGGGATAAGTTGGCCATGACAGTCCCAGCGGTTAAGGGAGTTCGAGCTGCCCTTGGTCAAGTTTTTCTCCTGAAATGCATAGTTCTGGGTTCTTCAAGACAGATGTCCATGCTCATCAAGGCTTTCGAGCAATCAGGGCCCTTCTGCCCCGAGAATCCCGAATTGGGACCTGGCAAGGGTTCTGGATATGCTTCGAAAAATACCATTCGAACCCTTAAGAGACATCGTAGACAAGAATCACGCATTCAAAGCAGTCTTCTTGTTAGCGTTAGCCTCAGCTAAGAGGGTGAGCGAGCTACAAGGATTATCGTATGAGGTGGAGCACTCTAGAGGATGGAAGGAGACAACCTTTAAGTTAGCCCCCTCCTTCGTCGCCAAGACACAGGATCCGTCAGTTTGGGTTCCGAGGTTTGAGAGCTTTACTATCCCAGCAATCCCAAATGAAGGAAACCAGGAAGATTTGAAATTGTGCCCCGTCAGGGTGATTAGGAAGTATCTTAAAAGAACGGCGAAGCTCCGCCCGTCTATTAAGAACCTCTTCGTTTCCTGGGGTAAAATGAAAAAGAACATCTCCAAGAATACAGTTTCCTTTTGGGTCAGACAAGGAATTAGACAAGCTCCCTCAAATGAGGGGTTTTCAGTGCCAAGAGAACCCAGGGCTCATGATGTTAGGTTCTAGGCACCTCCCTTGCATCTGAAAAGAACATGTCGGTAGCTCAGGATCTTCGAGCAGGAACTTGGCCTAACCAGTCGACATTCACCGATCTTTATCTCAAGGACTGTACGAGTAAGTCCCGGGGTGGGCTTTCGATTGGGCCGGTCATCTCAGCCTTCAATTCGGTTTGACGACTTAGGCCCCGGGCTCGATAGTGAACCACAAATAATCTAGACACAAGTGGGCTTATTTTTCGCTTTCGCCTTTTTCCCCCTTTCTCTCGTACTATCAGTCGTCCTCAGAGCTGTCGCTCATTAGACAAGCCTCAAGAATCAGCAATATACATCAAGCACAACAAGGATTATTTGGAAGGGTAAGTGTTATAACACACTTAATGAGTCCCTTGCGTAGTTTATCCTACTGTCCATCGGGGTCTAGCTCTAGGAGGCACTCCCACCTCCTAAAGTGTAAGTCTCCTAAGAAAGTGTTTCGAGGTAAGTCTCTGTGTCGGAACAAATCACAAATTTTAAGTAATTTGTATTTTTCCTAACATACTTACCGAGAAACACTTTCGAGTTATGTCCCCCCCTACCGTCCCCGCAGTGCCTCACTGACCTCGAGTATTGTTCCTTACATAAAACTTACTGCCAGGTCAGGCTCTTAAGCCACGTGACCGTCATCGGGCATTGCCCCCAGGTCACGTTCTCTCCCGCTAATCAGGTCACTATAGAACATGGGAGTAGGGTAAACTACACAAAACTCTGGTCGTTTGAGAGGAGTTACCAGTAACCTTCTAAGAAAGTGTTTCTCGGTAAGTATGTTAGGAAAAATACAAATTACTTAAAATTTGTGATTTAATATTGTCATCTTCCCCTCAGAGGAAACTGACAGTGAAAGATCAGAAGCCAAAAGTACCAGAGGGAAAACAAAGAAGACCAGTGGATTTCTTAGACTTCAAGGGAAACCCCGAAGGCAAAGAATCCTCCTTGCCCTTCTTTCTTCTCCTGCCACTAGGGGATGACCACTCCTAATATTCCTCGCAGAGGGACAAGTGTAAGCAGTAATGACCCCAACTTGCTCACGAAGGTTCTGCACTGCCAGTCTTAGGCAAGACTGCATGCAAAAACATGGTTCTTTCATTTAACTCATGCACAGCAGTCAAACAATGTTGAAAATAAAAATTAAAATTAAAAGCTAAGTTTGAGACATTGAGCGCACGTCGGTACAGCTCGGTGGCTGAAGTCAAAGTGACCACTATGTAAGCCAACTACGTACGAGGAACTGCCAACTCATTATTAAATTGTAACAGCCAAGTTCCAGCTTTGCTAAAGTTATACTTCTATTAAAGGTTGAGGGTTTGTAACCATGTAGGAACAACTTTATAGTCTTGATATTCAGAATTACAAAGACATGCAGTATGCATGAAGGAACTGACAAGTGGTACAGTAATATGCAAAATGTCAGGATGTGCTCTTTTGGTTTTATATAAAGATGCATTTTTTTTTTCTATGGTTCACTCTTAAGACTTTTATATTATTGTTTTTGTCTAATTCACTAGCATATTAATTATAGATTTTTTTGTAATCAAACCCATTCCTTTAAGGGTTATTTTTCAAAGAGATTATTTTTTTTCAGGTGATCTAAAATACTGGAGTTTAAGTCTTATAATGGAGGAATCGAATCCAGATGGATTACTTCACTACCCACCATGAACTACTTTATGAAATAGAAAAGGGATTTTGATGAAGGCAAAATCTATTTCTGGGCGAGGGACCTGTGTCGCCCAGTGAAATGCTCCTTATAGCACCATTTCTAAGGTATAAATACTGCTAAATATACAAGAGAAAAAAGTTGCATGGAATGCCAGGAATAAACCCAGCTCGCTCACTCTATTGAGTGTCGGTATAGTAACTGGGGTGTGTTAGAACCACTGCAAGAGATCCCTTACCAATTAGTCCTCTCCTTCCTCAATATCTCCTGATACTACGAGGTGTAAGGTTAGTTCTGGCCTGTTTCAAGTTTTTATAAACCTAATTTGAAAATTTATTTCTTGTGACCGTATATGATAATCTCTTAAAGATGTTAATAGTGGACTGTATACAGTATTTCTTATTAAGAGAGTGGGAGCATTAAAGTTTTGGTATTTGAATGAGTTATGGCTGTTAGTGGTGTATCATACTTCCTATTAGGCCGTTCAGAATACACCAATAATGTTTAAGATTTAAATTTTCTAACGTTTTGTTAATGCAGCTCGTCATGCTTCTGACAAAAAATTCCAAATCCAAATTTAAAAAGGGAATTTAATTAATAGGGTTTTAATGCTTTAGACTGATCAATTATCTGTGATGGGGATTAAATGCTTATTGACATTTGATCAGATTTCCTTTATTTTGCTGCTTTTGTGTTAAAACAGAAGCATACCAATAAACTAAAATTCTTAACTCTCACTTGGCTGGTTTGGAGGGAGTTGGTCTCCTAAAGGGAACAAAATTAATTTTGATTGAATAAATCAGAGCTTTGTAAAAGCATTAAATTCCTATACCAAAAAGGTGTTAAAATTATGACAAGTGCTTGAAAGGGCTTTTTGTTAAATGACATTTGCTGTTGATTGAAATTTTAGCATTCACTCAAAATTATTTATAACAATGGTATGGCTCACTGGTTCTCATTTTATTTGGATTTATGTCTGGAAATGAAAATACACAAGGCCCTCAAGAGGGCTTCCTTCCTGTTTTTTTCTCATACAATTCACTACAAACACCCAAATACTTTGATCCTTCTTACTCTCTCCCTTCCGGACAAATGGAAACGAGATGTTAATGTGCTCAATTCGTACTAGAAATTTCATTCATTTTCATTATCTCCTGGACTCTAGGCTCCATGCTTTCCATGGAGGTAATAGCCAATAGTGAAATTCATTCGTGCACTGTAGGAGTTACTTAATGATCTTTGTAACATCACTTCGGCCCCCAAGTTGTGCCCAGTTCTATTTGCCTCCATTCCTTCCCATCTTGCTATTGGAATTATTAACTTTCACTTCATAAATGTAACTTAAAAGTTTCCCCCCCATTGTATGTGGACTCTTAATGGCCTTCAGTATCAGGGCATATACAGTACCCAATATTCTCAAATGATTGTTTTGCATATCTTCAAGACCTAATTAGGCTTACTAAAGCTATTAAAAGGGCCCATCTGTTGTCAAGTAGGATGAGATCAGTCTCACAAATTTGGACTTTAAAAGACATTTTGAGCTTTTAATTCTTTCAGGCCTACTCGAAGCATTCCAAAAATAGCTCACTGTCACCAATGTGAACCTCCCTACTATACTATTGGATCTTCACTAACACATGGCCCTTTGGTTTACACTGGCTGGAAATTTAAATAGCAAGAGCCTCCAACATCTTTTTAATCCTGAATCCTTTATCTTATTTTATACTCTTCAGACCAATAATGTAAAACCCATAAAAGTGAGACTTCCATGAAGAAATCTTGACATTTCCTGATATCCAATCTTACCTTAGCAGTTCCTTGTTTTTTTTTTCCCAATTAACAAGGTCGCAGATTAGATCATGCCAACCTAATGATGTTGAATAACAACAGGTTTTGGCAAAGTGTTTCTTACCTGAAGTCATCATAGCAAGGCAATGTATATTTGCTTAATGCTTAACTTGTTGTTCAGTGTAATGAATTGAGTTGTCTTTATTAATTTGGGTCATAATGCCAGACACTGGGACCTAGAGGGCCATTCAGTACCAATATGCAATTGGGGGAATAACACACAGTTGCTGCATGAAATAAAATTCAATAGGTTAAGATACCAAGAGGCAAGAACAGGGGTATAGATTAAGGGTAAAAAAAACTAAGTACTGTACAGTTTATGTGAAAAAAAAATGCTGCTGAATAAACTTTTTTTTAGATAATGCCTACAGTCCACTGTTTGAGGTTAATTGGCAGCACTAACCCTGACAGGGACTTTACTGTAGTGATATAATCTAGAGGGAATTAGTTAGAAACCATAAAAAAAAAGTTATATGCTTACCAGTGCAGTACTGCTTCATTACTACTCTTCCTACTGCATGCTTTATCTTCTATTCATTATCTAGCTGCTAAATCAATTTGAGAATCTAGGTTATTAAGTAGGAGTTCTATGGATACAAATTCCTCCAATATTTTGAATACATTGTCAAATTATAAGGCAGGAATGATAGCACAGTTTTAAAGAATATTTCATTTTTTTTTCTAAATTTTACATAGAATATTTTTTTTTACATGAGTATTAATAATGATTTTTCAAAGATATTTTTTTTACAATGGTACAGTGCCTTGCAAAAAAATTCAAACATCATGATGCAGAATAAATTTGAAACCCTTAATACTTTTTTTGCTGATAAATAAAGAAGACAAAAGCTTAGCTTAATCACACCTCACTTCACTCGCTTATATAAGATTACTGCAGTTCCATTACAATACTGAAACACAAACACTGTAAATAAGGTGGAATTTAACGTGTACAGCACTTTAACCCTTTTACCCCCAAAGGACATACTGGTACGTTTCACAAAACTCATCCCTTTACCCCCATGGACGTACCGGTACGTCCTTGCAAAAAAAATGCTATAAAAATTTTGTTTTTCATATTTTTAATTTTGAGAAAATTCAGGCCTTTTCCAAGATAATGAGACCAACCTGACCTCTCTATGACAAAAATTAAGGCTGTTAGAGCAATTTAAAAAATATATACTGCAAAATGTGCTGGGGAAAAAATAACCCCTTGGGGGTTAAGGGTTGGAAATTTCCAAAGAGCCTGGGGGTAAAAGGGTTAAATGAACAATCACCAGACTGATATTTAATCACAAATAATAAATTTATATCAACATTCAATAATGTATCAGCCCTTACAGTATTATTACATACTTTAGACTAAAATAACATTATGCGTTTCTATGAAATTTAAAGGTAGACGATACAACTTTTATAATTTTTTTTTTTATAAATTTTAATTACTCCAGAAGGAGGAAAGCAAGGCAAATTTTCACTATACATAAGCCCCTTTTAAACATAAAAGTTTGGTGTCGCAATACCACTTTACAAGAATGTATCTCACAAAACATTCAAGTTCTACTTGGGAAACTAATGGTTGTACACAAACATACATATTAACCCTTTTACCCCCAAAGGACGTACTGGTACGTTTCACAAAAAAATGCTATAAAATTTTTTTTTTTTCATATTTTTGATAATTTTTTGAGAAAATTCAGGCATTTTCCAAGAGAATGAGACCAACCTACCCTCTCTATGACAAAAATTAAGGCTGTTAGAGCAATTTAAAAAAATATATACTGCAAAATGTGCTGGGAAAAAAAAAAAACCCTGGGGGTTAAGGGTTGGAAATTTCCAAATAGCCTGGGGGTAAAAGGGTTAAACATTTTAAATAGAGCATTCAAGACTAAATCGATAATATGCCACAGGCCTTGCTATACACGTGGCTAATACTGCAACATAAATACATCTAAATGAGCACCAGCCAGAGCAGAGTAAAAATTATTTATATACAATCAGTGGAATGATAGATGAAACTGATGTGAATATTTTATATATAATATACATTACAGTATGCTACATCAAAAATACCTTTAAACATTCTCTTACTTTGTCTTTAGATTTCTAGTAAATGAAATGTTTAAGTTTAGTGACATAGGTAAAAAAAAAAAACTTATTTACATAAAATTAAACAAGACTGGCTCTTACATAAACAGTTTAGTTTTGTATGGCTATCACACCATATGTAAATAGTTTAAAATTGTATGGTTCTCACATCAAATGTAAACCGTTTATACGTACACGTTCTGTGACCTTTTACACATTTATATAATGCACAGTAGTTTATTTGAAGAGACACACATCATTGATATTTAAAATGCCCTAGAATATAAACTTAAAACAAGAATGATTCAAGAAATCTTCCAGAATTATGAAATGCCCAATATTTTTTAGTGCTCTTTCCCAACTAAACAGAGAATAGGGTTTTTTGAGTTCTTTCTATACCCACCTTTGAATACAGCACTTTACATAATGTATAAGGCCAGTCTTTTCACACTTATGGCCTAGAGTCTAGACATTGAGTAATTTATTTTAATGAAAATTGATTGTCCTCAGAACTTTCATTGTTACTAATGTAATTATGCTGTAATAAAACCTCAAATAACTTTTCCCATCATGGGAATGATTTATTCTTACCAGGTATGTATGATCAAATATCCTTCAACATACGGTTTCATTTGAGATTAATAAAAAATTCTGTTGGATATATGTAGGCAAGTACTGTTGATTATTACACTCAACACAGATTTAATTACCTCAGGAATTTTAAAATTCTCAGAAGTTGAGAGAAAAGTGGAATTCCAAAGTATATGACGAAGTATTGACTCACAGTACCCTTGCTATCCAACCTCACAATATCCAAATGAAGGATAATTCTTTTTAACATAGTCATGCTTCTCCAATAATGGAACAATTGGCTATTTTGACAACCAATTGTTTATCAGGTAAAAACTTGAGTCAAGACACGTAATGAAATGAAATACATCTCAAAAGCAATTTCAAAATGTAAAGTGTTGTATAAAGTTTGTCCTTTTTAATTACTTTGTGAGTTCACATAGGCTGTCCCACACCTGCACAATAACTGAATGTAAGGTTGGATGCATTAAAGAGGGATGCAGTACTGAATAATTTCACTTGTCCTATATAGGAGTGAATGTAAATGAATGCCACACACAAGTTAAAAAACTTTGAGCACGCTGAAGTGAATCCTTTTCTCCAACTTCCCTGCTGCCTTGCTAGTCATCTTTGCCATTCTGAAAATCACTTAAATTTTTTTTGTATTCTATTTTTTGCTTGGCCCCTTTTCATGTGTATGCTGTTTGTACCCTATGGTTATTGATAGCACCTTTACTCATTTAGATTTTTGGGGGTATGGAAGATGATGACCTTCCAGCAATGACTCCCAATAACATCTTGAAAGTTCTAAGAATATGCTTTAAGAATTGGGCAAAATGTGGGGGATTTGACGGTGATCCAACACCATTGTATAATATCAGTAACAGTATCTACTGAATGCGATACATTGTGGTACTATCATGAAGATTTTTGTTCTGGAATTTCTTGCTAAATGCATGGGCTTACTAACAGCAGGGTTTTATGAAGGAGAAGAATGGTGTCGATAAAATTATAAGAAATTTAGGAAAAACTTCTTCACTAAACTGCATCAGTAACTAAGCAAGCAATGTTGACCTGTTTCAGGACTTTTATGCTTACATCCATGGTAGTTAGACATAATCAGATGTACTGCTTAATGGAAAAAATCATAGGCTTCAGCAATGTTGTTTTTTGCCAGAATCGTTAAATATTGGTTAATCTGTTACGTGAACAGAAGCGCTTAGTATTACTTGACAATGTAAAGCTTCTTCTTGACAATAGAGAAGAATGAGTTGCAAAAAGTTGCAGCATATTTGTTCTCATACAATGGCCCTAACAGTAGTAATACATTACCTTACAAAAACAGTAAATGCTTTAATATACACTTATCTCACTTTTGAAATATAGAATGCAAATTACCCTTGATGGGTAAGTTTATCAGAGGTAACCACTTACCCACTGAATATGCCCAATTCCCTGTTTAACTGATTAAGAGCATTACACATTCAGCTGATCCCTGGAAAATTTTCACTTTTCTATGAAGAGATGACACATGTAAATAGATGAATTGGTATATACATTACAAATAGAAATAAATATAAAATATAACCCACTATATTCATGAATACTGACATTCATACTTCACATTAAATAAAATCTTTTTACATTCATAAATGATTTTAAGTTTCCATCATAGAACCATAAAGAGCATACCCTTAAGAGGGTTTCCTCTTAATTAAATGATATTTGAAACTTCCAAATAAGCAATATTTTAGATAATAGCAATATTTTTAATCCAGGCAACCTTGCACTTAACTGCTTTCTACTGATTAGATGAATGTCCTGTTGTCCAAATATCAGTGTTTTACTTTCCCGCTCACTCTATGAGTTGAAGAACTTCGTTATGATAATACTTTTTAAATACCAGATGTAATAAATGTAAGACTTGAGAACTTACATACTAAATTATATATATTTAAGTTATGAAACAACACTTACCGAAGCCATAGGCTAGAAATATGTGTGAAACATATTTCAAGTATAAAGGCTTTGATAAGTGTTGTTTCATGAATGTTAAATATATATAATTCAGAATGTAGGTTCAGAGGTTCCTACGTAATATTACATAATTTAGTTCGTAATTTACTCTATAAACTGTATAATCACAATTCTGTAATTGTGGCCAAACAAATCTATGAGATTTGGATAACAGGATATATATCCAATCAGTGGCAAACAGCTATGTGCAAGTTTTCTAGATTTAAACAAGATAGGCTTTAAACCACTTATGATTTAGTGGTCAATATGCATACAGTACTCCAGATGCTTCCTGCTAGGGTTTTAGTCCCTCCATAAATATTTATTTAGACAGTCCTACAATCGAAAGAAGAATACAAAGCTATAATGTACATCATTAAAAGTCCAATTAGAGGTATAACATATACATTACTGCACATTGTGTACATATTTTTTAATCCCTTTTCTATTAAAAAAAAAATACTTATCCCAAAACGTGGTGTTAAAGTAGAGGTCTGTGTGCATTAATGATTTTGTTTTAATAGTTATATACTGAATATACATTTCATTAATGTGCTTACTTTTTAAAATATCCCTAAGACTTCTTTATTATGCAGTTCTTAATTCCCCCAAAAAATCCTATTTAAATTAAATGTGTTAAACTCAAGATTTTTTTATTGTTTAGGATATACTATTTTCTCGTTTCCTCCTACTTTTTAAGCTCCTTTTTATTTTACTTCTGTTTAAAACTTATATGAACTGATATATTCTGAAACCATTCCTCTAATACCACTTAAAAGATAAATACACAGAACTTTTATCTGTTGTTATTCTATACTTTTACCTATTACATATCATTCACACCGAACCTCAGCAAAATTCCTTTAACATAAGTCAGCCTCAAGTACAGTATGCTGCCATTTCATGCACAGCTTTCTATTTGGCATCATTTGTCCTGCAATCTTGCAATACTAAATTCATACCAAGAACAAGGGACACCTATAATGTGTGCTTGATAAAAGAAAAGAAAAAGTAAGGATAAATTAAGTAACATTAAAATTTAACCTTGCGTAATTTCAAAGTCTACCCGCACATTGCTTCCAAGGTATGCATGGCAAGGACTGACTAGATATTGCTCATGTTTAGGATACTTCTACAGACATCGTCCACATACTAGCACACTTGGAAATTAATTGATCCACATGAAGTTTTAAAATTATTTGTACCTTTGAGATAGGTATAAATTATTTTTCTTATATCAGAAGCTAAATATATTTTTCCAGCAGAAATTGAATACATTATCGTACCTTATCACATTCATTTCAAATGCACAACATTCAATATGCTAGATAAAATTATGTATGGCAATACAATAACACAAATTATTTTGAGATGCTGGTTCTAATGCAAACTCTGTATACTTTAAAAACTTGCGCTTACTAATAATTTACGGTTTAATATTTAGTTGATTGCTATCAAGTTTATCACTCTAGTAAACTTAAATGAGTATATTCATGATAAATTAAAAATACAGTACATAACTATTGATTATATACTGTATATCCACCTTTTGGTAGAATAAATGTGGAAAACTATAGCAAGATAGTGGACCTTGTAAAGTCTCACATACCAGATGTTTCTATTGGCAGCTCAATGCCTGTGTAAACACCACATGAAGGGGTACATTCAATTATAACACCTTCCATCTAAATGAATATTTCACACAATTATATGTATCTATATAGAAAATAAAAACTTTACTATAATTACTAGTTAAAATGGCACAAAAAATTTAAAACTAATCATAAAAAAATAATTTGTACTTAAAAACTGATAATACATATTCACAACAGAGCGTATTAATTTTGATGTGACCTTAAAGGCATCTTTGTTCTTATGAGCTTTGGCAAAATATATTATAAGCATGATAAGATCAGTGTACCATGGCCAAACACTAAGCTCGAGCCAACAAATAAAGAAACCCAAATTCAGTTGGATAGCTGGAGACTCGTCTCGATAAAACAAACTATTGCCATGCTACAACAGATCAGAAGAAAAGTTTATCACAATTTTCAAACACATGACTAAGACAAATTATGCAGCTACAATAAAACTTTACCCTTAGCTGATTAATCAGTCAATCAGTTAGACAAAGTTTCCTCGCTGAGAGTTGCACACTGGATAGCCCTCAATCTATCCCGTGCAGGTTCAAATGATGACTGAAGAGCTAAAGTAGATTGGTAAAATGCTGTAGCTTTCTCCAAATCACCCTACCATAAAGAGAAATAAAAAAAAGCATATTAATTACCAATTATTACAAAATTTGAAAGAATGTATTAAAATCTTACTTCCTAGATTTATTGAAAAGACCCAGTTCAGGTCTGCAGATTGTCCAGATTTGCAATATATAAGCTTTATCAAATTATTTGAATTCAAATTACCAGGATAATAATCACTTGGGGTACCATTAATACACTTATGCATTACTGAAGGCTTATTTATATTGGCCTAAAACTATTTCACAAGTGAAATATGCCTAGCACTTTTGTTCACTATTTGTGCTTCCACTAGCCAAGCCTAAGTTCTCCAAAAATAGGTAGCCATTTATGCTAAGCTCATCATCATCACCACAAATGTTTTCCCTTCATGGGACTATTTGTAAAAATTAGTTCTTTCCATTGTCTTCAGTAATGTATGTCTCCTGCCCCTTTTAGCCTGACCCTGGTAAGGGTGTTGTGCCATCACTGCAACCCAAACAATATACTATGGTAATTACTACAGGGTATTTGCCGTGTTCATTTGGCCCATACATGCACTTGCTTTATATCTTTCTATTTTAATCCCTTTGTTACCACTTCCCTTCTCCCATCTTGCTTTCTAACCTCTTAACATTTTATTCATAGTTCAAGTGTAGGGTTTCCCACCGTTGTACGTGGGTACTAAACGGCCTCACTGACCCCATCACTGGGGATTATAGCCTCTAATTCCTAAATCCAATCTTTCTATCATATCACCAGGAATGTCTTCAAATCTCAAAAAAATGTAGGATTAGATATGAAAGGAATCCTTTCCACAGGTCCCTTCTTTCTTCTCTACTTTAGTTTTTTGTCTTCAAATATCCGTTCATTAAGTAGGATTAGATGTGAAAGGAATCCTTTCCGCTGATCCCTTCTTCTGTACTTTATTAGTTTTGCCTGAATTCCATATCAGGTTTAGGACTTACTTTCCATTTATCATGATATACTGTTATTTTCTTAATGATCCTAAGAAGTTCAAATCTATTGCAAAAGCTTTTCTCTTGACAGGTTGATAGTCTTACTTTCAAATATATTGCAGTTGATATGATACTTATATCTTTACCATTATTTGTCTTATGCGAATAATTTCATTCAATTTCCTTAAATCTTTTCTTCATTCCTTTTCTGTACTGGGTCACTTTCCCTGTTGCCACCTTGGGCTTGTAGTATTCTACTTTTCCAAATATCAGTGCAGGTTAGATAATATTACTCCATTCTTGTCAACATGTCCCCCAAATTACTCAATTTCAATGCAATTCATGTGACCAATTATTCCTCATTACAAAGGTTTTAATTACTGCTTAAGTGAGAATAGGTTTGAAATCCAGTCTGGAAACTTGAGAAATTACGAGTTTACCTGTGTTAAGATTTTCTTTTTAAACTGCAATATTGATAAACTTTATTAATCTAGACTGATACTTTCATATTTCTTCCTTCTCTAACTGAAAACCCTTTATTTCAGAGAGGAACTGGATACAGTAGGATTCACCCGTTCAGAGAAGGATGGGAGCAGATGGTGATATATTTTCACGTGAGGCTGGCATAAGAGCTCTGGTCACAACAGTAATTTTCAAGGCTCATCCACAAGAAGGGCAACCAAGTCTGTGTACGATTCCATGTGGGGCCACTTTGGTGCTCCCAAAGTAAACCAAAGGTTGGGGTTGATCAGGACCTTGTTGAGAACGTCAGATGAAGCAGAAGAGAGGAAAGGCATACGCGTCCATCCTATCCCAGACGTGAGGTTGGGAACTGGCGAGCAATTGACTAGAAGCTTATGGTACAGATTGGTCGAAGAACAGTTCTATGGTTGGGAAAGTCATAATAGCTCTCGCCACTTGACGATAAACGGATCACTTGGCTTCTGCAGAGTTTTTCTGGTATGACATTCTGCTTCCCTATAATGAGGCTTGCTGTCAGTCCTACTCCATTGTCTATTACCCACAAATGGGCCTTTGCCGCCAAGGCTCACAGGGAACAAGGCGTCATCCCCCCATGCTTGTTGATATATGCAAAGATAGTGGTGTTGTCGCGCGTCAACCCCACCGAATGGCTTTGAAGTTGCCCCATGAAGGCCTCTAAGGCTAGAAGTGCTGCCATTATCTCCAGCTCATTGATGTGTAACCTTTGTTCAACTTCTACATACGGTAGCCTGCTTCAGACGAGCCCCTGACTCTCAGGACATGTCCATGAATAGTAGCAACTACGGTGGTGTGCATTTTATTTGGTAGTAGTGACTACTGCTCTCATGGTATATTGTGTCTGTCTTGCAAGGGAAGTCTTCCGTCCCTAACATTTGTGCCTTTAGATGTCTTTGTACCACTCTGGTGCAACCGCCCATACGTTACGTCTCTGCCACTTGTGGCTAGGAGGGCTGAATAGTTGAGGAAAGATACTGCCACTTGTCAAAGGAGAGACAGTCTGTTATCTGAGGAGAATAACTTTACTGCCATTTAATCTTATTCCCAGGTACACCATTTCCTGAGTGAGGGATCAATTCAAGACTAATTCAAAATCAAAATGATCCCAGGTTCAGGACAGAAGCACTGTAGTTCATCTCTTTGTTGGACCAAGGCTTCCTTTGAGGAAGAAAGGAGCAACCAGTCATCCAAGTACCGAAGAAGTCTTATTTACCAGAAAACTCACTCGTGAACACCTGTGCCACCATTGAGAGATCGAAACAAAGGGTCTTGAATTGGAAGACATTCTTCTCCAAGCAGAACCGCAGATATTTTCTGCCGAGAGGCAGAATGGGTATCTGAAAGTAAGCATCCTTCAAAGGGTATCTGGATGTAAGGATCCTTCAAATCCACTGAAAACATTTAGTCCCCTTCCTGATTGCTGATAGGACGATAATCTTGAATAGCATCTGCTGAATATGTCCATTTTAGGGAGACAGGTCGATGACTGTTCTCCAGCCCCCTAGAAAAAAAACCTGGAGAACCATCCAAGATTTTATGAAGGGCTCCTTTGCCCCATCATGCTCCGGATTACTTGATGAAGAACAAGGTCCAACTGCTACCCCTGGGGGCAATTGAATGTCTTTCTCACTTAGGAGCACTCAAAGCATCTAATTGTCGGCTTTGGGTTGCTGCCCATTCCCCCAGTGGGTCGTTAGACATCACCACACCCACAAACACTCACTAGGTAGGGGAGGACTGCCACCCCTACCATTGGCAAGACCCTCTCCTACTTTTCCCGCTTAGGAAAGTTTCCGACTAGGAACAGAACTATAGGAACTGATGGTTGCCCACAAGAAACCCTTGACGTTTCGCCGAATGTGATGATGTGGTTGGGTTGGGTTTAGAGGAAGATCCTGGTACAGGACTGCCTACCCCCACAGACTGAAACAATACTGCTCTTTTGAACGAAGTCCTGGCTTGTTTTCCTCCAGCGCCACCATTTTTTCCCACTTCATCCCAGGGAAAAAAGTGTGAGCATTGAGGTGAGTGGGAACTACCATAACTCCAACTTTTCTCTGCTGCCTAGCTTGCTGACTATCCTGCCTTCTTAGGACCCAGTTCTCCAAGACATTGGGGTTATGGTGTGTTGGGAAATCTATGGCTTTGCTACCCAAGAGGACGAGGTCAGCATACCTCCTGCAGACCTCAGGTCTTATTAAGTTCTTCATAGAAAAGAGTGAGACCATGCCAGACCAACAATCGAGCAATAAGGTAATGTTGATTGCGATATAGGCCGCTGTTTCTATGGCCATGATGTTGGCCACCGATTAAACTACAAACTCCTGCATGAGCCTCTCCACTACCCAACCCAGGGCTAGGATAGAAACTTCTACTGGAACTTCCATTGCCATGCTCTGGATGCTAGGAGGCAGTGTGGCTAGCTGCTAGCCCAAAGAATTCCACAAACCAGTCTCCATTTTGTCCAACTCCATCGCTATGGCTGTGTTGTCCAAGAAGGAAAGAGTGCTTACCCTCTTTACCTCTAACCCTCCCCAATGACTTTTCAATTATCATGACCAGCTGCTTCATAGGCATTTGGGAGGGTTCGCCCAATCTGTTGAATTACCAGATGTCTGCAATAACTCTGGAATATGGATTCTGGGTTCCATTCCCCTAATAACACCATAGATGAAAGGCCCAATTCTGAGGGTTTTAGCTTCGAGGTTATGTCTTTTTGAGAGGTGGTCTCTGAGGAGGATGACCAACTGAACTGAGCCTTCCCGTCCCTTCTCTTCAAGTTGGAGAATAATCCGAGCACTTCCTCCTTATTCCTCTTGGTTATGATCCAGAGGGGAAGGTGATCTAACTTGTGCTGGGGGAGGACCTTCACAATTAGAATGCACATTATGCCACTTCTTGCCCTCTTCCTCTCCTTGGAAACTGACCTGTCATGGATCTGGGAGGCTGAATTTCCTGATCCCACTAGGACGCATGAGCCTTCCCTGGTTGATAGTGGAGATTATGACGTCCTGCAACGAAATCAAATGCTCAGGGGGCGGTCAAGCCTCTCGCCTTGTTGTGGTAATAATGCAAATACTGTCACCGGTGGGTGCTTTCCTTTCTAGCTCATGACAATCTTTCCACACCACGCGCTGACCACACTTGGGACGATGCCTGAAGGAAGAACTGGGGTCTTCTTCACTACTTCTCTCCTTGTGCAGGGGCGCTTCAGCTTGGGTGCTCAATAATTTACCCAACATTCAATCCTCCTGACAGAGAAAATGAGGAGTAATAAGAACTGGTAAATGTCAAGTCTGAAGAGGAGAAAATCACTGGATTGAAGTGGTGACACATTATCTCGAGTACTGGAACCATGGTCGGTCTGCTTAGGCGAGCGCTAGGGATCCTTAAGATGGCATGCCACTCTCTCCCCAGGGAGACATCCAACCAAATATTGCTGAGTGGGATATTCTGGTTATCTTCCTTCTAGCTGTTACATCCTCGGGGGACTGAAGGAGCTGGCACCAATCAGCATCACCTGAGAAGATGAAGATATGGTCTTCATTGTCTCCTTTAAGGGGCAAACTACCTCAATCCATACTTAGAAATCATCCCTGGAGAATTGCCATCGTCAATTCCGCTTCTCTTAGGAGTCATGTTGAAATCTACAATGCAGGAAGCAAGCTCATCTCCAATGAGGAAATTGAAGAAAGAGAGCCTCGGAGGCTGAAAGACAACAAGACCAATTTCAGGGTCTCATACTGGACTGAAGGGCATACCTGGGAAGAAATCGAGGATCCTATCACTGATGGGGACTCTCAGGTTACCTCACTTTGACCACCCCACATGAGGACTAGCAGCCAAACATGCTTTATCCACCAGAGAAGATAGGGGCAACGTACACACGTGGATCCTGCTCCCGGTATAGGAGACATACACACGTGGACCTTGATCCCGGTATAAATGGAATTTGGTCAGTAGCACCTGCTGCATGGAGTGCTTCATGAACAATAGGCAAACACCAAAAACTCTCAAGAGAAACTACAGAGGAACAAAAGTCAACTTAGGTTGTGGGAGGTGGCCATACAGTCAAGTCTATGCTAGGACTAGAGTGGAGATTTGAGGCATGCAAAAGAAAGCCCTCACACTACGACCACTCCACCTCGCAAGCAAGTACTTTTAATCCCAGCCAGGTCAGAGGAAGTGGACTTACTCTTATTTAAAATACAAGTTTGTATTTATATTGGAATAAATAGTTTTATCTATAAAATCTATAAATAGTTTCTATTTATTTTATATTTCTATATTTATCTGATGTTCATATACATTAACTCCCCAAATCCCCTCTAACCAGTGATGTCAAGAGATTAATGCCTTCCCTTCAGCGCTATATAGCAAGGTCAAACGTCCTGTCTATAATTTTCTTACTATAGTGCATCCCCATTTTGTTTGTACAGTTATGCCATGAACTGGAGTAGGCCTCACAAAAGAACTAGGACAAGTGAGAAAAGACTTCTGTACATGAAACAATTAAAGTAAATACTGCAGATGAAAGCTATGCACCTACAAGTCAGAGAGATATTTCAAAAAGTCTGTAGTATTTAGTTTGTAATAAATATAAACATATTTACCTCGTATCATTATCAAAGATATATCATATCAAAAGACCATAAAAATATAAGATAACCTAACATGAATTTTGAATCAAATGACTATAACATTAATTGCAACTAACAAGGTTTATAGTTTCTTCACAAATTTGGATTAACAGCTAATATTTGTAAACTAAATAAAATTATGGATAAAAACTTGTAAGCACTATAAAAATTTCTAACTAATAAATCTAAAATACTAACGATTTCATTACACCCAATTTCAATAACCTTTTCCGCCTAGATAATAGATAGTACTGAAATCTAAGTCACAATTTGCATAAAACTAAAACATGGAACCATGCCCCAAAAGCATCAAAATACATACCTTAGCTGCATAAATATTGGCCATTGTAAAATGAATGACGACAAATTTCGGCGAGATCTCTAAAGCCATATTTGCTACTACTAAGGCATTGTTGAATAAGCCAGCTCTGTAAAGAAAATCAGAATATCAAAATTAATTGACAACCTTGCATATACATTACTAGTACAATTTTCAACATTACATTGACAACCTTGCATATACATTACTAGTACAATTTTCAACATTACAATGATACATGTTCTTAGGCTTTCAAAGCTTAAGGACACAGATTTATCTTGGGGGCTTTAGTTCGGAGTAAAATCCACCAACTGTAAGTTATGGATTTTAGGATTCCATCCATTATCATCATAATTTTTGGTGCTAAAATACTACCAGCATAATATTTGCCTCTTAATGTGTAAAGATAAATTTTAAATAATGCCCAACTGGAATAAAAAGCATATCAGCATTTTATTATCTATTTGAGGCTCATACTTTTCTTTCAAGAAAAGGTAACAAAAATATCAATATTTCTATACTCTGTATAGATAGCATATTTATAACTAGGACTTGTTGCATGCCATCAATTATAATGCATTTTAAGGAAGGCAATATACTCCTGATATAGTATGTTAAGATATAGAGCAATTACATTATACTTCAGTTAAAGCAATTACATTATACTTCAGTTAATTCTCATATCATTATTGACTGTATTATGCATTTTGGTATTCTGGCAATGTATGAGCTACCTTTAAACCCTGAGTACATCAAGCCTACAACAAACTGAGTTCACTGACATTTAAAACATTCTATCGAAAGATTTATAGAAAAAGAAAAATCTTTTTCTATACGACTGAAACTATAAAATATTCTTCTATACGACTGAAACTATAAAATATTCACATTACTAAAGATAAGAAGTGGTTGATCACGAACATTTAAGTACCTCCCCTACTTCACCTCTGGACTATCTTTAACACCAAGGTTTGAAGCCCCGAAGTTATATCCCAACAATGTTGAAAAATGGCGAAGGATACATAGAGAAAATATTCAATCTTCTCACTAAATTCAAAGCAAAATTAGTAAAGCTGTATACAAAATGTAAATACAAAGGTGCATACTAATGTGAAGTATTTAATATGCGAGACTACTCACAATGGTCAGCTATTAACAGATTTACTTCAAAGAGGAGAAGTAACCACTCCTCAAATTCTAGAAGACATCCCCAATCAATAAATAACTTAAAATCACAGTGGTGACACTAAAATATTGTGGGTGAGATTAAATAACGTCTATCAAATGGTTGATAATTAGTAACTTGTAAACACAGTTATTAGAGTTCTTGGATATTCATCTCGAGAAACCAGGCTAGGAAAAAATATTACTTTAGAACAGTTGTAAAATCAATGGTTTTCAAAATCTTATTGGGAAACTCATAAAAGGATTTTCCCACTGGGTTAAGAAAATAAACATTGTTGAGTACAAAGTGACAGTATAGAGACTATTAGGTTAACTATAACCACCAGATGTCACCTTTTTGGGCAAGAGCCACATGATTTCTTGGTAGAAAACTGTTAATTTTTAATTTTTGAGCTAACGTCTATTCGTTCGGCTTTGGGGAAAAAGTAATATGAACATCAGGGGAGGGTAATAGAATTAATAAATATTTACTATTACTACCATTACATAAAAAACATTGATACCAATATTATTACAATAATAACAAAATTCTTACCTATGCAAAATATTAGCTAATGATATGAGTGGAATGTCTTTCATATTTCTAGGTGCATGGTGCAATGTATGTCTCAAACAGTCGACTGCCCTTTCACCACTACCAACAACACGCCAATAAAGAGCAGCAGCTGTAGCAACTACCCAAGAAGTTTCATTCTGAAAAGAAAAAGGCTTTTTTGAAAAAAGTAACAAAAACATTGAAACTCCATTTCAAATTATAAATAACTTTGAAGATTTATTAAATACTTCTTCATCTTGAAAGATGAGATACAAAACCTTGTCTAGAGTCACAAGAGTATTTTAAAACTTTCACTTTTTATCCTTGTAAATACCCTTTTACCCCCAATGGACGTACTGGTACGTTTCACAAAACTCATCCCTTTACCCCTATGGACGTACCGGTACGTCCTAGCAAAAAACTTTTTTACAATTTTTTTTGCATATTTTTGATAACTTTATGAGAAACTTCAGGCATTTTCCAAAATAATGAGGCCAACCTGACTTCTCTATGATGAAAATTAAGGCTGTTAGAGCAATTTAAAAAAAAATATATTGCAAAATGTGCTTGAAAAAAAAATGCTTGGGGGTTAAGGGTTGGAAAGTTTCAAATAGCGTTGGGGGTAAAAGGGTTAAACTATTCAACATTATCTAACAAGCATTCAGAGTATTGCTAAACCATTACATATATCTACCAAATGCAAAACATCACTTTTTAAGGGTTTTACTTTTTAAGATATTCCCAGTGGTGAAATATCAAATACGATATGATAAAGGTTTCCATCAAGATAAATAACAAATTATTTCTCCAGACAAGATATTTTTAGTCTAAATCAAGTCTCAGAAATATTTATTAGACCATAGAGTAGTAATGGAAAAGAATATTTAAAACTAATGTAATAAAGTCTATACAAGAGTAATTGGGAAAGGAAGTTGTCTTATGTGGTTTGGTGTTATCTGCAGATAAGCTGTAGTGGTGATTGTAATATTATTATCTAAAGGAACAGATAAAGTAAAAGATATTTGGAAGTGTAAAATTTAAACAGTAGTGAATTTCAATATTTTTTGAGTAAAGGTTAAAGACTTAGGTTTGAGTGATAGAACATTTCTTTTACTACTGCGACATATCGAATTATGAGGCCACTACCGACTGGGTAGTAAAAAAAAAGTGATAGCCTAAAAGAAATTAAGAAAGCTTACTGTGCTACAAGCAGAGAATAAACTTAAGATTTACGATTAATTAGGACAATAGTGTATTGTAGAAACTAGAATTTACAACAAAAATTAAGAATGTCCTAACACTTGCAAATCCTAGGTATATTGGGTTAGGAGAATCGTCTTAGAAATAACCAATATTAAGAAAGTCTTTTTAATATTTTTAGTAAGTAATATACCCTAAGGAAATGTTTTAATGCTTTCTGCCATGTTTGAATTTTGTTTAAAGGTTGCTCGTGATTGGCAGAGGCAAGGGCAGGACAATGACCACATATACATATGATCAGCACCTAAGCCCTCCTCTCCACCCAAGCAAAGACCAGGGAGGGCCTGGCAATGACTACTGATGACTCGGCAGGTAGACCTATAGTCTCCCCCCAAAACACCTTTTAGCTCACAAGGATAATGATTTTGCTAACACTACTAGACACTATCCAGCTTGAGTGGATCTCAAACCCCAGTCACGAAGATCACCCGGTACGTATGTTTCCAATAGGCTTCTCCACAACCCTATCCTGTCTAGTTTTCAGCTGCTGATTTTCATCTTAATTTATTAGACAAAAACTTTCAGTATATTAAATTCCTTATCCATGATCTGTATACCATTCTCTGCCACCATCGTTCAGTTAGTTCATTGTGCACGTATATTTCATAATTCTAACCCTCCTTTGCATTCAGATCTTCCTAGATTGTACAATCCAGTACGCAGTTCTAGGTATGTAGCTAATCCTAACAGTTTTGCTTTCATCATAAGGCTAAATACTACACACTATTGTAAAAGTTATATTCCTGCTGTGAACAGATTGTAGAATGACCTGAATTCTAACCCTCCTTTGCATTCAGATCTTCCTAAATGGTACAATCCAGTACGCAGTTCTAGGTATGCAGCTAATCCTAAGTTTTGCCTTCATCATAAGGCTAAATACTACACACTATTCTAGAAGTTATATTCCTGCTGTGAACAGATTGTAGAATGACCTGCCTAATCTGGAGGTTGAATCTGTGAAACTTAAGCACAAACCTGTTGGGAATGGTTTTCAGTTTAACATGTTAACATAAGTTTTAATAGTGTATATATGACTTAAAATATATTAAGATCAATGACAAAGTTAAATAGTTATCAACTATCATTACTCATTTATAGTTTATTTATTACTTATCTATTTCCTTTTTGCAATGGGCTGCTTTCCCAGTTGGAGCCCTTGTGCTTGCAGCATTTTGCTTTCCCATCTAGGGTTGTAGCTTGGCTAGTAACAATAATGGCATATAACACGGTCTTCAAGGGCTGGAAAATAGATTGAGAGCTTAAAGACAAGATGCATTGAGGTCCTTTAACTCGGAGACTAACTATCCCCTCAGTTTCTCCTCGTGTGCCTCTAGTTACCCATTTTCCTCTGAAAAAATAAAATCCTGAAAGACCAAGGATTTGGGACCATTCGAGCAAGGTGACTTTGCTGCCTCTGCGTTTCCTCAGGAAACTTACGTGTAGCAAAAGGCTTGGGATGGTTGTATGGGACTGGTCTCTTTGCTGGCAGCCTTTGAGACTGCTGTTGGATCCTACTATAGGCTGAAACCTTGTGAAAGGACAAGGAAAGGGCTTCTTTTTTATTATACGGCCAAAACTCCTTTTTTCCATCTCTCTTGTAGTCAAGTGGATATTCCCTCTGCATTAGCTTCATCTTTATCCAATAAAGCTTGAGAAAAGGGATATACATAAAAGGTCACTATATAAAAACTCCTATACCCTGACCTCCTTCAGATTGCAACTAGCCAGCACATAGCACTTCATCTCAAATTTACTTACGACAAAGTTTTGTAGTCTTGTAAATAGGTTTTGAGAGTAACTACCAAAGAGGACATGACAGACACTAGATTAAATAAGGTCTGTTGGGTACTAACATATGTCCCAAGATGTTCTTGAAAGTAAGGAAAACCATCACCTAATTGGTTAATAACTACCTGAGCATCCCATTTTTCAGGGAGGAGACCATAAAAACCTTCAAGTTTTTTTTTAATCCTTCCAACTCTTTAGAATACACCTGTAAAAAGGGACTATATTCCTTGGATAGGGAGAAGTCTCCTTTTAGCACATTTCTCGTTGATTCCAATGCTATCTTGGCCGAGAAGGGCATTTTTTGACCTGACACTGTCTTTCAGACCATTGAAGTATCAAGCAACATGTGTTCTAGTAAGAAAACCCTCAGCGGCCTCCTACTAAACTGTTTAGAGCAGACTTGTACAGCTTCAGGGTAACCTCTATTGGGGACATGCTCTAAGGGATAGATCTTTAAACCGGTACTAGGATTTAGGGAATGCAGCAAAATTTTCCTGTTCTATATCATCGAATGGAAGATCAGTACCCCTAACGTGAGCTGAACAACACAAGCGTTACCTTTCCGGCACCTGGAAAGAGGATAGTGGTTGGGCTCAAAATAATGCACATGTAGCATTGTCTCCAGTTATAGTGAGCTTCTCGGTGATCATGTGTCATTTATAGCCACATGATTTCAGCACTGGAGGTGCTGTGCCGAGTTCAACACTGCCTGAACTCGATGTTTCCCTTATACACACCGAGTTCATGGTTTTTACATTGAGATACTGGCCCTAGAGAAGGGAAGGCAATATTTCTTTGTTATTTTATATTATAATGGATTCCCTGTTATAACCTTTTATAATTAAATCATTGGGAGACCACACAGAATTGTACATTAATCCCAAAAACCTGAAAATGTTTGGACAACTATCTTACCTGCATTGCCTACAATCATCTCCATATGAAATAAATTTTAGACTGAAATTGCACTAAACTGTGTTTTAAATCCTACATCATAGAAATTTCAAATGGAAAACTTCAGATGTATAAACATTACAAAATACAGTTCAATAGGTTCTGAGATCATTAAAAAAAATTAAAATAAATTCCCTGTTAATACCTTTTGAAGTGATCTAGCAATCCGGGTTGCCATTTGATCGACAGATACAGGCGTACGGTCAGTTAGTGTTTGCAATGCCTCTCGTAAACCCATCTCTGGAAAGTGCGGTAGTAGGCTCCTATGCCTAATGCCAGCTAAATGATCTAATGTGTGCATGGATGCAGGAAGATCACCCCGACAAATTGGTTCTTCAAGTGGTGTTCCTGGGCTGACATTTGGTACCAAGTATTCTGATAGGCTGAAAATGAAAAATATAACCCATCATTATGTTTTTGTTTTGGTTAAACTTCAAGTATGACCAAGCTATAGATAAAACTGGAAGAGATTCATATAAATTTATTCCACATCTATTTTGACAGTCTTCATCTAATGTTGGAAAAAGAATTAAAATACTCCCTATTTATTAACATTTCCCCTAAATGATAACATATATCTAATACTGTAAATGAAAGAATGCGTAATCCTAAGAGTGTGAGGGATGGGAAGTGACGAAATATGGAAAAATCAAATGACAAAACTATTACATCTAGCACTAGTAGCTTTAAATGTAATTGTAGATTGAGTTCACAGACGATGAACAAGCAACAGATTAAGCAAATTTCTTGCCAAGGTGCACATGGGCATAGTCACTCAGCCTCAACTTCTATTTGTAGGCTTTTGAAATTGGAGTGATAAGGAAATAGTGAATAGTGACCACAATGTGGGGTCTATGTGAAAAATGGGTTTGCTTTAAACAAATGCTGTAATCCTGTAGTGTACTTCAATTAACTTTTAATTATACCTATTTACTAAAGTAGTATAGTTTCAGTTAACTTATCATTATACCTATTTACTAAAGTACTTACTCAATATTCTTTGCAGAGACAGAGAGCCACGTTGAGGTGAAGTGTTTAACATCACTTAGTTTATTAGCCCGATCACAAACATGAGGAGGAGGAGGAGGAGACGCAACTCTTTCCCGTACCCTCAACAGAACGTCTGGTAGTGGATCGTCTTCAATGACAGAAACATCTGGATTTGGACTGGTGTCTGCATCTGCTGTCGAGAGGGTAGCATCTTCTGATCCCAGTCCAATGCGTACATGGATCTGCTTATTCATCTATAACAGAAACGAATAATGTCTCTTCTAATTTTCTTCGGTACTGTAATCCATTATCTCAAACAAATGAATAAACGTGCCACAGCAAATGAAAAAGTATTATTATACAGTACTTTTAAAACACCAAATTGGAGTTACCAAAACAGATAAATAAACAGCTAATAAAACAGATTAATGAGCAATTATCTTGGAAATACTAAAGGAATCTTTCAAAGGTTCAAAACATGTAAAGTATTCCATCATAATTCAACATAACAATTTTAATAAAAGATGAGCTTTAGCTACTTTTGTCTTATTATCCCATATGAAAAATTTTCCAATGACTACTAATAAGAAACATTTTCCTTAATATAAGTAAGGGCGTTTTAAGACCAGCTAGAAATGGCCCAGACATTCACTCAAATACTGTACTATGTGATACATGTATCTGACTTAAAAATAGAAATGATTAGTGAGAGATAAAGTTTCTGGAATAGTCTCCAGCTGTGACTGGCTAGAGTTGAAGACGCATGTATCAGGTACTTATGACTAATGTAAATGACAAATTAAATTAATGCATAGTCAGTAGATATGGAGTCTCTTTATCATTATTACAAGCCCAGTGAAAACCCTAATAGGGAAAACAGACTAGCACAGAAAAGGAAAAGAGGAGATAAGAACAAAGTATAGTTTATGAGAAATAGAAAAATCTAAAATCAAGGTAAATGTTGAAGAACAGATAAACTAGGATGTGAATAAAAATGAAGAACCCTTTGTAAATTTTTTAAAAAAAGGTTTTGCTTCTTGGAAATAATACACATGTCCTAAGTAGATGTGGGAAAGAGATAATGGTGAGACAAGGGACATGAATAGGTAAAATTTGATATTGTAGGTCGAATAAATGTTACAGGAAACTCAAAGTGGCCCATACAATAAAAACTATTGGCAATATATATTTAAAGGATATACAGAGGATTAAATGAATCACTTAGATATAAAATATTAGTTCAATATATGCTGTGAATACTAGATATGAACATAAAATATTTAAGATTTACATAGTTACAACTCAACAGCTACTGTTAGATCACAAAAGTGTCATTTACAATCTGAGAAAATTTTTCATATGGGATAATAAGACAAAAGTAGCTAAAGCTCATCTTTCATTAATGTGGGAGGGTGGGCTGTGGTACCCTAGCAGTACCAGCTGAACTCGGTTGAGTCCCTTGTTAGGCTGGAGGAACGTAGAGAGTAGAGGTCCCCTTTTTTGTTTTGTTTCATTTGTTGATGTCGGCTACCCCCCAAAATTGGGGGAAGTGCCTTGGTACAGTATATGTATGTATGTATGTACAATCTGAGAAATCCAAGTTGTAATAATAATAGCTCCCTTACAACTTTGTAATACAGTACTGTAATCAAATTTGCTATCTGATACATAGTACCAAGTACGCTTTGTTTCAATGATATAACTGATAAAAGACTGCCTTTATATTGGCATTTGAAAGCAAAACTACAAGAATTCAGTGATAAAGATTATGTTAGAACAAATTTAAACCTTCAAAACCTTACCTTTGCTGCTTCTGGGCCTTGGGGATCTATTGTTGCTACTTTGGAGTGATTTTCAGGAGCTGACGATGATTTAGATGGCAAGGCATTATTCCCATCATCAGCTTCTTCCCCTTCAGTATCGATGTCAATGCTGATCATATCATCTAATTCATCTATAAAAAAAAAATTCCAGGTACTTTCAGATAATCCAGTTTCCACTTACACCTAATACAGTAATCTTGTAAAACTAATTAACTAGAATTAAGCCAAAATCAAATGCAGAATTCATTTTCTAACAATTAGCCTTCAGTCCAACTGAGCGAGTACCGTACAATATTTAATGTATTTAACTTTACCATATGTTCTCATTCTAAAATCAAAGTTACCTATCATTTGGAAACAAAGACATCATAGAGCAAGAAGTTCTATTTAGCTGGAAGTGTAAGTACTATTTCCTCTACATCTTCACAAATAAACTATACAACCTACATTTGAATACTCACTTCTCTCATCACCAGAAGATCCACTTTCGTCTGGCACTTGGCATCCACCATCTGTAGTGCATACTCCTTCCTCAGCAACACCCTGAAAGTTAGTTAGTATGAATTAAATGGGAATTTCAAGACTATCTTATGCGTTAGTTCATTCAGAAGATAATAGCCAGGCCTTCTCAATCATGAGGCTCAATACTACGCAGTACTGTAGAAGTTTTATTCCAGCTGTTACAAAGTTGTGGAATGATCTTCCTAATCGGGTAGTTGAATCAGTAGAACTTCAAACGTTCAAAGTTGGAGCAAATGCTTTTTTGTTGACCAGGCAGACATGAGTCTTTTTATAGTTTATTTATGACATATTTGTTTTTGATATTGTTAATAGCTTATATATGACATGTCTGTTTTGACGTTGTTACTTTTTTTTAGAATGATTTAATTGTTAATTTGTTCTCTTCATTTATTTATTTCCTTTCCTCACTGGGCTATTTTTCCCTGTTGGAGCCCTTGGGCTTATAGCATCTTGCTTTTCCAACTAGGGTTGTAGCTTGGATAGTAATAATAATAATAATAATAATAATAAAGAAATTACTTCATGTGCACACCATTAGATATTTCTTATATCAGTGAAACTTCTTCAACATATTTTTGGTGGTCTTCACTCTCATATGATAGACAGATTTGAAGAATGGTAATAAAGAGTAGAAGGGTGAATTTCAAGCATCTCAATCGCGTTACAAAGCCTTAATTTCTCGCTATTGTGTCATTTTTCAAAATAGAGAAAATAAGTGTAAAAAATTTTAAGGAGCAATAAATCTTTACAATTGGTAATTTTCATCTTAAACAGCATTTTTTCAATGTTCATCTAACCTTATTTCTATGAACCTCCCATGATACTGATATTGCTTCTCTGGAAGCTTGGTTTATCAACATTTATCAATAAAATCTAAACAAATTCCCATTTCCTTTCCTTTCAACAAACACATGCCTCTAATAGTTAATGGCAAGAAGAAAAGTTGTAAAGTGCTGCCAGATTTTTGGTCCTTGAAAAATACTGTATGCAAGTTGCGCGATTCAAACTAGTCATGTGACAAGACCCAGCTTTCAAAATGCAATGTGACATAAAATCAATTTGTAACAACACCCTTACCTGATTCTGACACGTTGGTAATGGCTGAATGGAGTGTGGTGGTCGTGTATGGCAGGCCAAAGCTGTAAGGTACTGGAGAGCTGAAGAATGGTTGGGTGAGGCAGCCAATACTCGCTCATAGTGATGCCAAGCTCCAGTCAAATTACCTTTACCACAATACAGATTGGCCAGCAAGAAGTTTGTTTCTGGCTGTAAATTCATTAAATATTGCACATAAATTATCAAAACAAGACAAAATTAGATCCAATATATGATATAAAAAAATGAACTAACAACATTCATCTAAAAAGTGTGTAACCATAAAACTGTTAACATTAAACAAAGATATTTCATTAATCAAATTTATTATTTCTATACTCACTTGATGTTCACAATGCTTCTCTCTAAGCCTGGTTTACATAAACGTTTACTCTAAAACTGAAAATTTGCCATTTATTTTCCTTTTATTCTAATACAGTATTGAGATCATCTGGCTATCAACGGCAATAACCTTCCTTTGGTTACGCCATAGAACCTTTATTTTTTCAGTGTCGAAGTTAAAACTAAATCCCTATCCTCATGACATCACTAATCATTGGGAGGAGGCTGGGCATGTATAAGAACATCAGGCAAGTATTGATATAAACCTTATCAAGATTTTGTTTACATCTATGAAACTCCACATTTGTTCATACACTAACTCCCACACTGATAGAAGTAGGTCAGTGAATGGGTCGATAGGAAATGTAAAATCCTAAATAAAACTATCCAACACCCAAGACTCACATTCAATCTAGTATTACAGTAAATAACTATCACCAAACAAAGGTGCTTGAATATTGTGACGTTTTCTTGAAAAACGATATTGTGAAGTATTCTTTATTTCAGTTTTAGATTTTTATGGTTGTGTCTGACAGTGGAATAAGACTTTCTACAAGGAGTGTGATGCTGATGATAAAAATATAGTACCTGTATCGTGTTAGGATACACGTTATAGTTATGTTTGATTTTGTTTGTTTTTGTTTGTTGTAATTAATCAAAACAGAGTTAAGTTTATTGGATTGAGAATCAAAAATAATTCATTTAGGTGGTTTAGGTAAATATTAGGTTGCTGTTCACTTTATAATTTTAACTATGTAAAATATATTTTCATTGTAATACAAATGAGTATTTGATGACATAGAATTATTACTAAAATAGATAAATTTAGAGTTTAGATTAATATTTTGGGTAAAAATGTGACTGTACGTGATTGCTTGTGGGTGTAGGTAGTGAATAAAGTCAAATATAAATAGAAGTGGGTTTGATTCTGGTCCATAGTAACTCCAAATCCCATGACAACATCCACAATGATATCTTAAGCAAATAAATCCAAACCTAGATGTTTGAGTACAGTCTTTAGGATGGATCTATAACCCTTAACAGCTGAAATGGACAGTTTCCCTTCATAAAGGAATTGCTAAAACTTAACCATATTATCCAAAAAAGTTCTCGTCACTAAAACACTCCTTGATTTAAATCAATCCGTTCCATTGCCTTTATTAAATTATTAGTAGACTGCCTTTTGAAATCTAAGATAGATATTTTAGATGAACTCAAAAACCCTCGTCTCGGATAATACGATGGACAGTCTCCATGCGATTAGTTGTAGCATGCATGGATTAGGATGCAACCTCTAAAACCAATTACCTGAGAAGATTTGTTTTGCACTGCAACTGCCTTGGACATTCCAATAAAGGAACTCATTTTTCTATGATAAATTTCTATGAATATATTAAATAACATGTCAAAAATTAAAAGGATTTTCCTAAAAAGACAGCATATACTTTCCTGGAATTTTACAAAACAACTCTTATCTCTTCCAGCATACATAAAAAATTGTTAAATTGCTAAGAAATTAACATTTACTCACCTCATGGTCAGCTACTTGTATGGCTTGGAGTGTTAGAGTTAATGCATCATCAATGTGCCCAGCAGTGTACAGGAGCGATGCAGTATTAACAAGTGGAATATCTCGCCATTCCTCTGGAGCAGTTGAAATACTCTTTCTCAGACACTCAATACCATTAAAAAGATTGCCATGAACTCTCCAATATAGTCCAGCCAAGTTATACAAAAGCCACTGAGGACCAACGCCCTGCAACAGAAAATTTAAATTCTAATTAATACATACATACATATACCAAGGCACTTCCCCCAATTTTTGGGGGTAGCCGACATCAACAAAGAAACAAAAACAAAAAGGGGATCTCTACTCTCTACGTTCCTCCCAGCCTAACAAGGGACTCAACCGAGTTCAGCTGGTACTGCTAGGGTGTCACAGCCCACCCTCCCCCATTATCCACCACAGATAAAGCTTCATAATGCTGAATCCCCTACTGCTGCTACCTCCGCGGTCATCTAAGGCATCGGAGGCAGCAGCAGGGCCTACCGGAACTGCGTCACAATCGCTCGCCATTCATTCCTATTTCTAGCACGCTCTCTTGCCTCGCTCACATCTATCCTCCTATCACCCAGAGCTTCCTTTACTCCATCCATCCACCCAAACCTTGGCCTTCCTCTCGTACTTCTCCCATCAACTCTTGCATTCATCACCTTCTTTAGCAGACAGCCATTTTCCATTCTCTCAACATGGCCAAACCACCTCAACACATTCATATCCACTCTAGCTGCTAACTCATTTCTTACACCCGTTCTCACCCTCACCACTTCGTTCCTAACCCAATCTACTCGAGATACACCAGCCATACTCCTCAGACACTTCATCTCAAACACATTCAATTTCTGTCTCTCCATCACTTTCATTCCCCACAACTCCGATCCATACATCACAGTTGGTACAATCACTTTCTCATATAGAACTCTCTTTACATTCATCCCCAACCCTCTATTTTTTACTACTCCCTTAACTACCCCCAACACTTTACAACCTTCATTCACTCTCTGACGTACATCTGCTTCCACTCCACCATTTGCCGCAACAACAGACCCCAAGTACTTAAACTGATCCACCTCCTCAAGCAACTCTCCATTCAACATGACATTCAACCTTGCACCACCTTCCCTTCTCGTACATCTCATAACCTTACTCTTACCCACATATTCTCACACACTCTTCCAAATTCTGTCACTAATTGTCCAAGCTTCTCTTCTGTGTCTGCAACCAGTACAGTATCATCCGCAAACAAAAACTGATTTACCTCCCATTCATGATCATTCTCGTCTACCAGTTTTAATCCTCATCCAAGCACTAGAGCATTCACCTCTCTCACCACTCCATCAACATACAAGTTAAACAACCACGGCGACATCACACATCCCTGTCTCAGCCCCACTCTCACCGGAAACCAATCACTCACTTCATTTCATAGCCTTACATATGCTTTACTACCTTTGTAGAAACTTTTCACCGCTTGCAACAACCTTCCACCAACTCCATATAACCTCATCACATTCCACATTGCTTCCCTATCAACTCTACCACACGCTTTCTCCAGATCCATAAACGCAACATACACCTCCTTACCTTTTGCTAAATATTTCTCGCATATCTGCCTAACTGTAAAATGTTATTTTGATAATAAAATAAATTTTTGAATATACTTACCCGGTGATTATATAAGCTGCAGCTCTGCTGCTCGACAGAAAACTCTACGTAAAAAATCCGCCAGCGATCGCTATGCAGGTAAGGGGTGTACTTCAACAGCGCCATCTGTCGTGCAGGTACTCAGTACTCATTGTAAACAAAGAACTCAATTTTCTCCTCGGTCCACTGCGTCTCTATTGGGGAGGAAGGGAGGGTCCTTTAATATATAATCACCGGGTAAGTATATTCAAAAATTTATTTTATTATCAAAATAACATTTTTCAATATTTAACTTAGCCGGTGATTATATAAGCTGATTCACACCCAGGGGGGTGGGTAGAGACCAGCAATAAATGTTTACATTATTATGAGCTAAGGATTTTTTATTTCATTTTAGCAGTTATCAAAATAACAAACATAAAATAAATAAGTACCTGGTAAGGAAGTCGACTTGAACAATTACTCTGCCTTTTTAAGTACGTCTTCCTTACGGAGCCTCGCGATCCTCTTAGGATGCTGAGCAACCCCTAGGTTCTGAAGCATGAAGGGTTGCAACCCATACTACAGGACCTCATCAAAACCCCTAATCTAGGCGCTTCTCAAGAAAAGAATTTGACCACCCGCCAAATCAACCAGGATGCGAAAGGCTTCTTAGCCTTCCGGACAACCCAAAAACAACAATAAAAACATTTCAAGAGAAAGATTAAAAAGGTTATGGAATTAGGGGAATGTAGTGGTTGAGCCCTCACCCACTACTGCACTCGCTGCTACGAATGGTCCCAGGGTGTAGCAGTTCTCGTAAAGAGACTGGACATCTTTAAGATAAAAAGACGCGAACACTGACTTGCTTCTCCAATAGGTTGCGTCCATTATACTTCGCAGAGATCTATTTTGTTTAAAGGCCACTGAAGTTGCGACAGCTCTAACTTCATGTGTCCTTACCTTCAGCAAAGCTTGGTCTTCCTCACTCAGATGGGAATGAGCTTCTCGTATTAACAGTCTGATAAAATAGGATAAAGCATTCTTTGACATAGGCAAAGATGGTTTCTTAACAGAACACCATAAAGCTTCTGACTGTCCTCGTAAAGGTTTAGTTCGTCTTAAATAGAACTTAAGAGCTCTAACAGGGCATAAGACTCTTTCTAGTTCATTTCCAACCATATTTGATAGGCTTGGAATATCGAACGATTTCGGCCAAGGACGAGAAGGTAGCTCGTTTTTGGCTAGAAAACCAAGTTGTAAAGAACATGTAGCCGTTTCAGATGAAAATCCGATGTTCCTGCTGAAGGCGTGAATCTCACTGACTCTTTTAGCTGTGGCTAAGCAAACCAGGAAAAGAGTCTTTAAAGTGAGATCTTTAAAGGAGGCTGATTGTAGCGGCTCGAACCTTTCTGACATGAGGAATCTTAGTACCACGTCTAAATTCCAACCAGGTGTAGCTCCTTCGTGGTCTCAAAAGACTTAAGGAGGTCCTGTAGATCTTTGTTGTTGGAAAGATCTAAGCCTCTGTGACGGAAGACTGATGCCAACATGCTTCTGTAACCCTTGATAGTGGGAGCTGAAAGAGATCTTTCTTTCCTCAGGTATAAAAGGAAGTCAGCTATTTGAGTTACAGAGGTACTGGTCGAGGATACTGAAACTGACTTGCACCAGTTTCGGAAGACTTCCCACTTCGATTGGTAGACTCTAAGAGTGGATGTCCTCCTTGCTCTAGCAATCGCCCTGGCTGCCTCCTTCGAAAAGCCTCTAGCTCTCGAGAGTCTTTGGATAGTCTGAAGGCAGTCAGACGAAGAGCGTGGAGGCCTTGGTGTACCTTCTTTACGTGTGGCTGACGTAGAAGGTCCACCCTTAGAGGAAGAGTTCTGGGAACGTCCACTAGCCATCGAAGTACCTCGGTGAACCATTCTCTCGCGGGCCAGAGGGGAGCAACTAACATCAACCTTGTCCCTTCGTGAGAGGCGAACTTCTGCAGTACCTTGTTGACAATCTTGAACGGGGGGAATGCATATAGGTCTAGATGTGACCAATCTAGGAGAAAGGCATCTATATGAACTGCTGCTGGGTCCGGGATTGGTGAGCAATATATTGGGAGCCTCTTGGTCATCGAGGTTGCGAAGAGATCTATGGTAGGCTGGCCCCATGTGGCCCACAGTCTCTTGCACACATCCTTGTGTAGGGTCCATTCTGTTGGAATGATTTGTCCCTTCCGACTGAGGCAATCTGCCATGACATTCAAGTTGCCTTGGACGAACCTCGTTACTAGAGAAATGTTTAGATCTTTTGACCAGGTGAGGAGGTCCCTTGCGATCTCGTACAACGTCATAGAGTGGGTCCCTCCTTGCTTGGAGATGTACGCCAAAGCCGTGGTGTTGTCTGAGTTCACCTCCACCACTTTGCCTTGAAGGAGAGACTTGAAGCTTTTCAAGGCCAGATGAACTGCCAGTAGCTCCTTGCAGTTGATATGCATTGTCCTTTGACTCGAGTTCCAAGTTCCCGAGCATTCCCGACCGTCTAATGTCGCGCCCCAGCCCGTGTCCGATGCGTCCGAGAAGAGAACGTGGTTGGGAGTCTGAACAGCCAGGGGCAGACCCTCTCTGAGGCTGATACTGTCCTTCCACCAAGTCAGGGAAGACTTCATCTTCTCGGAAATGGGGATCGAGACCGCTTCTAGCGTCTTGTCCTTTTTCCAGTAAACAGCTAGGTGATATTGAAGAGGACGGAGGTGTAGTCTTCCTAACGATACGAACTGTTCCAGGGATGATAGTGTCCCTATCAGACTCATCCACTGCCTGACTGAACATCGTTCCTTCTTCAGCATGTTCTGGATGCATAACTGGGCTTGACTTGTTCTGGGGGCCGACGGAAAAGCCCGAAAAGCTTGACTGTGAATCTCCATCCCTAAATACACAATAGTTTGGGATGGGACCACTTGAGACTTTTCCATATTGACAAGGAGACCCAATTCCTTGGTCAGATCTAGAGTCCACTTTAGATCCTTCAGACAGCGACGACTGGAAGAAGCTCTTAGAAGCCAGTCGTCCAAATGGAGGGAGGCTCTGATGTCCGCTAAATGAAGGAATTTGGCTATATTCCTCATCAGCCTCGTAAACACAAGAGGAGCTGTGCTTAGGCCAAAGCACAGGGCTTGAAACTGGTAGACAACCTTTTCGTAAACGAATCTCAGAAAAGGTTGGGAGTCTGGGTGGATGGGGACGTGAAAGTAAGCGTCCCTTAGGTCTAAAGAGACCATCCAGTCTTCCTTTCTGACCGCTGCTAGAACGGACTTTGTGGTCTCCATGGCGAACGTCTGCTTTGTGACAAAGACATTCAGCGCACTGACGTCTAGCACCGGCCTCCACCCTCCTGTCTTCTTTACCACTAAGAAGAGACGGTTGTAGAAGCCCGGGGTTTGATGGTCCAGGACTTTGACTACCGCTCCCTTTTCTAGCAAGAGAGACACCTCCTGTTTCAATGCTCGTCTCTTGTCTTCCTCTCTGTACCTGGGAGAGAAATCGAAGGGAGACGTTGCTAGAGGGGGTTTTCGTACAAACGGGATCTTGTACCCCTCTTTGAGCAACTTCACAGATTGTGCATCTGCGCCTCTCTTCTCCCAGGTCTGCCAGAAGTTCTTGAGTCTGGCTCCCACTGCTGTCTGAAGAAGGTGGCAGTCAGACTCTGCCTTTAAAGGACTTGGTTCCTTTCTTCTTCCCACGTCTCCCTTCGGCACGAGCACCTCCTCTGCTGGAGGCTCTGCCACGAAAGGGCGGAATAAATCTGGACGCTGGAGTGTCCATCCTTGGTCTTGACAAGGTAGGCAAAGGGGTGGCTTTGCGGGCAGAGGACGCAACCAGGTCATGGGTGTCCTTCTGAATCAAAGAAGCAGCAATCTCCTTAATCAAGTCCTCTGGAAAAAGGCACTTAGAGAGAGGAGCAAACAGAAGTTCTGATCTTTGACACGGTGTCACTCCAGCTGACAGGAAAGAGCAAAGGTTCTCACGCTTCTTGAGGACTCCGGATACGAACGATGCAGCAAGCTCACTAGATCCGTCACGTATGGCCTTGTCCATGCAGGACATGATGAGCAAGGAAGATTCCTTCTCAGTCGGGGAGATCTTCCTGCTCAAAGCTCCCAGACACCAGTCCAAAAAGTTGAAGACCTCGAAGGCTCTAAATACTCCTTTCAACAGAAGGTCTAGGTCCGAAGGTGACCAGCATATCTTAGAGCGTCTCATGGCTAGCCTGCGGGGAGAGTCTACAAGACTTGAGAAGTCGCCCTGGGCAGAGGCAGGAACTCCCAAGCCGAGAACTTCTCCCGTGGCATACCAGACGCTCGATCTGGAAGAGAGTTTAGCAGGGGGAAACGTAAAGGCTGTCTTCCCTAGACTCTTTTTGGACTGCAACCAATCTCCTAAAACTCGTAAAGCTCTCTTGGACGAGCGTGCGAGGACGAGTCTCGTAAAGGCAGGCGAGGATGACTGCGTACCTAAAGCAAACTCTGACGGAGGAGAGCGTGGAGCCACAGACACAAACTGGTCCGGAAACATCTCTTTGAACAGAGCAAGAACTTTTCTAAAGTCCTAAGAGGGTTGCGTGGACTTGGGCTCGTCAAGGTCCGAATGTGGTTCATCAACGTGTGCCGCATCGTCATCATCAGAGAGTCCATCATCCGAGAATTGAGGAGGAAGCGGCAATGGAGTAGGTATCGGCTGGTCAGCTGAGTCCGGTCGCACGGGTGCACGCGTGACTGAACCGGACGCAACGTCATGGAACTGTTGCCCAGTCTGTGAGCTGGCAACAACCATAGCAGTGCGGGGACGCACAACGTCTACTCCAGACTGTCTAGTCTGATGTGGGCGAGCAGAGGCAACCACACTGGGTTGCGGAGGTTGACGCACCGCGTCAAAACAAAACAACTTTGACGGTTGTTGTACCTCGCGAACGTCAACGGAAGGTTCCGTGCGTCGCTGAACGTCAACATGCGGCTGGCAGGGTACACTGGAACGCATGGGTGGCGGGACTCTCTCAGCTGGAGTGCGCAAGAAGGTCGCCTCAGCGTCCACAGGACGCACAACCGTGGTTGGTTGTAGGCAAGAGGTTGGTGCAGCAGCAACCTTCTCCGCACGAAAGTCCTGCATCAGAGACGTTAATTGGTACTGCATGGTCTGCAGCAAAGACCACTTAGGGTGTGCAGGAGCAGGTGCGGCGACACACGGTGTAACTGCCTGAGGCGGTACCGCTTTGCCTCTCTTAGGAGGTGAGCAGTCGTCGGAAGACTGCAGCGAGTCCGAACTGACCCAGTGGCTACAACTGGGCCGTTGGACTTGCGCGGAAGGGACCGACTTGCGCTTAAGAGGTCGTGAGACCTTGGTCCATGGTTTCTTACGAGAAACCTCTTCCGCAGACGAGGAATAAATGGGCTCTCTCGTCTCTGTGTGGGTGGGGCGATCTTGGGTAGATACGCCCGAAACCACGGAGGGAACGTCTGTTCGCTGATTAAAGCCTCTCGAACCCTTTGGTCGTACGACATTGCTTCTCCCCTGGACTTGGGAGCTTGCAAGAGGTCCCGGACTAGGAGGACGACAGGCACGAACAGACGAACCCTCAAGCGCAACACTATCCACAACACTATCACTCACTTTATCACTTCCCACTGCACTCTTACACTTCAGCTCCTTGACGTCCGCCATGAGCTGGTTACGGTCACTAGCCAAGGACTCAACTCTCTCACCCAGAGCTTGGATGGCACGCATCATATCTGCCATCGAAGGTTCCTGAGTGCCAGAAGGTGGATTAGGAGCAACCACTACAGGGGAAGGAATAGGTTGTGGGGCATGAGGAGAGGAAAAATCAACGGAACGAGATGAACTTCTCCTGACTCTATCTCTCTCTAGCCTACGTGTATATTTCTGGAATTCGATAAAATCGAATTCCGAAAGCCCAACGCATTCCTCACATCGATCTTCCAATTGACAGGTTTTATCCCGACAATTGGAACAAACGGTGTGAGGATCGATAGAGGCCTTCGGAAGACGCCTTGAACAGTCCCTAGCATTACACTTCCTGAATTTAGGGACTTGAGAAAGGTCAGCCATTTTGAATTGGTCAAAGGGGAATTCAAAAACTATCCAAAGTCATCAACAAATAATCCGATATCAAAAAAAGAATGCAAGGATTTATTGAAGAGAAAGCCTGCACAGCGAAAGCTCAAAACTAGAAACGTGTACTTCACCAAATAGTTGTGAAAACAAATCCAGTTAGCAACAGCGAATTAGTAGGTCTTGCCGGTAGCACGACAGAGAGAAAATTGAGTTCTTTGTTTACAATGAGTACTGAGTACCTGCACGACAGATGGCGCTGTTGAAGTACACCCCCTACCTGCATAGCGATCGCTGGCGTATTTTTTACGTAGAGTTTTCTGTCGAGCAGCAGAGCTGCAGCTTATATAATCACCGGCTAAGTTAAATATTGAAAAAATCTGATTCATACAACCCCTACCTCTTCTAAAACCACCCTGTATTTTTAAGATTGCATTCTCTGTTTTATCCTTGATCCTATTAATCATTACTCTACCATACACTTTTCCAACTACACTCAACAAACTAATACCTCTTGAATTACAACACTCATGCACATCTCCCTTACCCTTATATAGTGGTACAATACATGCACAAACCCAATCTACTGGTACCATTGACAACACAAAACACATATTAAACAATCTCACCAACCATTCAAGTACAGTCACACCCCCCTCCTTCAACATCTTAGCTCTCACACCATCCATACCAGATGCTTTTCCTACTCTCGTTTCATCTAGTGCTCTCCTCACTTCATCTATTGTAATTAATAACATGACCTAAACACTTGCAGGTGAACTACCACACAACACTAATAATTTGCATTCTATGAGTAAAGATATTGATCTATTTAAATAACTGACATTATTATAACTACTTTCCAGTCGATGGTAAACTTAAATTATTTGATGTCACTAAGACCTAACCTGATTATCAATTGGCTATATGCATAACTATCCTCAGCAGCTTAAAACTCAAAATCAAATGTACTTTAAAGTAATGAACATAAAATAGCATAAAATGGCAGAAAATATCTTCCTGAAGATATCATCATCATCATCTCCTCCTACACCTATTGACACAAAGGGGCTCAGTTAGATAAAAAACCTAAAAAAAAAATAAGGTATATTACCCTACGACATCTACTTTCTGTTTTACCTTCTTCATCGCACTGCTAATCCGCTGGCCAATTTCAGCCTCGACCTTTCCATACTTCATAAGGTACGGAATAGCATGAGGATCTGGATTGCGAGTGGTCAACGTATGGCGTTCCTTGATCCCGGGAATGTCATCAATACCAGCCACAGTGTCCGACAGTCTCTCACAGATTGGTGGGTGCCAGGGTAAAGGATGTTCTTCACTGTAGCCTACATCAATGTCATCACTTAAAAAACGATCGACCCTGTGAAATAGAACCAATATTGAAAAAATAGCCTATAAGTGGTCCATCGCTTGTAACAAATTTTTATGTATTCACATTAATCTGGAAAATTATTAGAGTTTACGAGTTTTTCTGTCAAACTCTGCAGTCTGGTTACACCTCACAATAGTGTTAATCCTAATTCAGTAAGCTACTTACGAAAAACCTTTGTTCTCTGCGGGAAGGAATACAGAAGGAAAGTCATCCCACTGAGGTAAAGGTGATGCCTGTTCACACTGCTCTGGAGTTGGAAAACCTTCACCTAGAGTCATATCCAGAAGTCCTGAACCTCCACCATTTCTGGAAATAACAACACTACATTATGATATCAAAATTTATGTTGTACTGTAACATCCTTTACTTAAGTGTTTTACCATACATAAAACTAAATTTGAAGCTTAGATTTTGAAGCTTGTGATTCTAACCAACAAAACTCAAGTACAGTGCCACACAATATAAAACTACAGCATACCATATAAACAATTTCACAGTACACAATTCTCACACACAACAAATTAATACTGTATAGAAAACAATCTTTTTAAAACTAAGTATTTTGATCAATGCTAAGTAAACAGTTCAGCACAGCAGGAATATTTCAATGGAAGTAACATTATAAAGAATCCTATAAATATAAAAAAATTATAGTGAGAGAATGAACTTGAAAGGATACAGTATACCAGACAATGACATATTTACATCAAACAACAGAGTTCAGCTCAAATTAAAGTACTGGAAATATATGAGGATGAAGCTTAAAGAAACAAGATTTAGACTTTGGGAAACATAAACAATTGAATTGCAAAGCAGAAGACAAAGTTGGTAGCCTGGATTCTAGTATACCTCTACTTGCTTAAGTAAGTGCTCTGAAGCAACCACATTTTTCAAATGTGGATGGCTTAGCATATCGCATAATTCCCTCAGCAAAAATGCATTTGTAAAAGTTTTGGAAAAAAGCTGATCTGTTGCATATTGTTTGATTGCTGCCTCGGCCACATCACAGGTTAACTCTATCAATGTAAATGTAGGCGTTAGTACCTCAACTGTTGAAAAGAGTCCCTTAGAGAACCAAATGCACAGTGGGTCTTGTGCATAGATGTGAACAAACAGGAAAATTAGTAAGGATCACCTTTCTGAACAGGAAAATGGAGATGAAGAAAATAGATGAAGAGCCAGACTCTTATGATATATCTACATGTCACCATCACGGAAACTTAGTGTAAAAGAACCCCATATGGATTTGTGGATATTGGACTTATACTGGAACAGCTGACAAGGTTAAGATGTACAATGGTATGAAGAGACTAATGTAGGTCAACCAGGTGGAACCAAGGCAGTTGGAAGTGTTCATTTTAAATAATTACCTCTGTCAACGAAGTTGGAAGGTTATGTTTTACCCCTTGTTTATGTTTGCTTCAGTGTGTGTTTGTTTGTGAACAGCCTCCTGGCCACAATTTTAATCATTGAGTAATGAAACTCGCAGGGATTAGCTGTTACTGTATTGTAAAAAGCTAGAAATTATTAAATTTTGGAAGGTAGAGATCAAAGGTCAGGGTCACGGTCTATGAAAATGTCCAATTCACATAATCAGCCATAAGTTTGAACATCGCTGTCACAGAGTTTCAAACTTGGTTCATATTTGTGTATGAAAATCCACGCCAATTAATACATGTTAAGATCAAAGTTGAGCAAAAGATCAAGAAACAAGCTGCGGCGGCAGAGGTCTGCGCTCTACTGAGTAGCAATCTAATTTTAGATGCAACTGGAGATTGTTCAGAGATGGACAAAGGTAACATTAGATTAATGAGTTGTAATAAAAAATGCTAAATTCAACATTATGTTCACCATGAATTTCAAAGAATACTACACAATGCAATCTTACTGGAATGACTTTGCTGGATGAAGTGGAGTTATTTGGGGTTGTGTTGCTAAGAGAGGCTTTCTCTTCAAGACATGCTGGCCAAGTCTAAGAGCTTCTGACTCCACTGTATGTAGTAAGCTCTGAAGATCTAGAAGCAATTCTGAAGGGGAACCTCTATTCTCAAGTTGGTCTCTCCTCATATTACAACTCAAGAAAGTGTGACCGTCTTGCTGGTACTGAAAACAGTCTTGTCCTGTAAGATAAAAATGAACAGGTGAAATTTAAATTCAGTGCCTTACAAAATTTAACCCTTTTACCCCCAGGCTCTTTGGAAATTTCCAACCCTTAACCCCCAGGGGATTATTTTTTTTCCACCACATTTTGTAGTATATTCTTTTTAAATTGCTCTAACAGCCTTAATTTTTGTCATAGAGAGGTCAGGTTGGTCTCATTCTCTTGGAAAATGCCTGAATTTTCTCAAAAAAATTATCAAAAATATGAAAAAAAAAATTTTTATAGCATTTTTTTGCAAGGACGTACTGGTACGTCCATGGGGGTAAAGGGATGGGTTTTGTGAAACGTACCAGTACGTCCTTTGGGGGTAAAAGGGTTAAGTGGTATGAAATTACTGACATAATTGTTCACAAGACTGTATTGCCAAAAAAATTAAAAATACTAACTGGCACTGTAATAAACGCAGTTTCTCCTTACAAACCATTAATAATAATCATCCCCTCCAAAATCAAAACAATGGAACAATTTAAAATCCATCAATATGATTATTGGTTTGGTAACCCCTAGGCAAAAAACAAAGGAATAAAGCAAATTTGGCAGAGCAAGGGATAGAAGCAAAACTTATTCAACATAAAATTACCCTTTCCTACACTATGTAATTTTAGAAAGTTGGATGGCCTAACATTACCAGTCAACTAGATGAAAGCTTAGTTTAACAAAATTTAGACGTACATCACTAATCTAGATTTGCTAAAAATCTTTATAGCCTATGTTAACTAAACTACCATACCTATAGTCCATTTCTTTTAGCGAGGCATATTTGCACCGACTCCAAGCGGTGCCCTTTTAGCTCGGAAAAGTTTCGTGATCGCTGATTGGTTGGAATTATCTCGTTCAACCAATCAGCGATCAGGAAACTTTTCCGAGCTAAAAGGGCACCACTGCGAGTCGGTGCAAATATGCCTCGCTAAAAGAAATGGACTTTAGTATTTATTACACCAAAGTTATCAATGACTAAAGAAGCGCAACTAATGACCTCTGGCTTGGAATTTTGGAAGTAAAGATTGTTGCATTTTTCACCTAGAATAAGTATACATCATGTTTCAAATATATTCCAAATGAAAACAATTGGTTTCATTACTAAAAAGTCCTTTATATATATTTACACAGACTTGTCCACTCTTGTAGGCAAACCTTTCCTGGCCTCCATACCCGTTTATTTACAAGATACGTTGCTAAAAACCTTTATATGCTCTCACCCTATGTAAAAGCTATGACATCAGTATCTAACATAAGTTCACCATATAACTGATATACAGTGACTATACAGTGATGGGAAACATTAAAATCTGTCATTTTACAACTTACCTTGTAACAAAAATTTTTTTTAACATATAGCAGCTAATGTTTTGATGTTGTTACTTTTTTAGAATGATTTATTGTTAATTTATACTCATAATTTATTTATTTCCTTATTTCCTTTCCTCACAAAGCTATTTTTAAATATTTAACTTAGCCGGTGAATATATAATAGCTGCTGCTCCAGCGGCTCGACAGAAAACACACACAAAAACTCGCGAGCGATCGCTATGAAGGTTGCGGGTGTGCCCACCAGCGCCAACTATCGGCCAGATACCACACATGCATGTAAACAAGCCTTCAATTCTTCTCTGTCGACCTTGACGACAAGACGTATCAATACTCGCTGTATAACCTGGAGTTTTCTCAACATATTTGGTGAAGTACTTCATTTTGGTTTGAGCTTTCGCAGTGCAGGTGTTTTTCCTCAACTTAAACTCTTGAACTCTTTATTGGACAGATTTAATTGTTGATGACTTGGATTGTTTTTTGGACTTTCTTTGACTAATTCAAAATGGCTGACGCTTCACAAGCCCCTAGATTTCGTAAGTGTAATGCTAGGGATTGCAATAGGCGTCTTCCAAAGGCCTCTCTCGACCCACATACTGTGTGTTCTAATTGTCGGGGTAAAACCTGTCAATTAGGAGATCGGTGTGAGGAATGCGTGGGCCTTTCGGAATTCGATTGGCCCGAATACGACAAGTATTCTCGTAAGCTAGAGAGAGATAGGGTAAGGAGGAGTTCCTCTAGGTCAGTAGATTTTTCCTCTCCACATGCCCCTGAACCTAATCCTTCCCCTGTAGTGGTTGTGCCTGAACCCCCTACTGGCACTCAGGAACCATCGATGCGAGACATGTTACGTGCCATTCATGCCTTGGGTGAAAGAGTTGAATCGTTAGCAACAGATCGTAATCAACTCATGGCTGACGTTAAAGAGCTTAAGTGTCAGAGTGCCACAGCGGAAAATCGTGGGAAAGTGATTAGTGCGCAAAGTGTTGTGAACAGTGTTGCGACCGAGGGTTCGTCTGTTCGTGCCTGTCGTTCACCTAGTCCGAGACCTCTTGCAAGCTCCCAAGCCCAGGGGAGAAGTAATGTCGTACGACTTATGGGTTCGAGAGGCCTTGATCAGCGAACAGACGTTCCCTCTATGGTATCAGGCGTGTCTCACCAAGATCGCCCCTACCATAAGACGAGAGAGCCCATTTTCTCCTCGTCATCCGAAGGCTTTTCGCATAAGAAACCGTGGAGCAAGGTTTCTAGGCCCCTTAAGCGAAAGTCGGTCCCTTCAGGACAGGTCCAGCGTCCTGGCTGTAGCCATTGGGACAGCTCTGACCCTTTGCAGTCATCGGAAGACTGCTCGCCGCCTAAGCAACAACGTTACACAGGCTCAAAGAGTCTTGGTGTAGGCAAGGTTGTGCCGTCTCAAACGTTAACCCCGTCTTTTACCGCACCCATTCCCGTTGATCCTAAATGGGTTGTGCTGCATGACATGCAGATTAAGCTCGCCTCCCTTATGGAAGACTATTCTGCCGATAAGGTTCACGATGATCCTCGCCGCTTAACTCATCGAGATCCTGGCCTTCAGCCGCTAAAACGAGCCTTTGCTCGTCCTGTTGACGTTGGCGTAGCTAAGTCACGTCAGTCACGCTTTGTAGAGCCTCACTCGATTCAATCACGTGTTGACTTTCAGCCGCATATGGACGTTCAGCCACTTCCTAATGCTCTTGTTGACGTTCAGGACGTTCGCCAACCAGCGGAGTTGACTTGTTTTGACGCTGAGCGTCAACCACCGCAATCTAGAGTTGTTTTGACTGCTCAGTCTAGGCAGTCAAAACAGTCTCGAGTTGACGTCAAGCGTCCTCCCGCTCCTGTTGTTGTTGACAGTTCACAGGCTGTTCAGCAGTTACATGACGTAGCGTCCTGGACTGCTTCTAATGCACCAGTGCGTGTGGACTCTGCGTGTCAAGCATTGCCAACCCCTTTGCTTGTTACTCAGCAGTTGTCTGATGAGGATCCTTCAGATGAGGACGTTGCTGACCCTCATCATGATGATCATCCTTTGGATGTAGACGAACCTAGTACGGTTCCTCCATCAATGGACTTTAAGAAAGTCATGTTAATTTTCAAGGAGCTTTTTCCCGATCACTTCGTCGCTGTTGCTCCTCGTTCGCCACCGTCTGAGTTTGCTCTAGGCTTACCTGCTAACATGCCAGCCTTTACAAAGCTAGTGCTCTCTCGCTCTTCCAAGAGAGCTTTACGACTTTTAGGCGAATGGTTGGAAACCAAGAGGAGTTTGGGGAAGACGGCCTTTGCCTTCCCTCCGTCAAAGCTCTCATCTAGATCGAGCGTCTGGTATGCCACGGGAGAAGTTCTCGGCTTGGGAGTCCCTGCCTCTGCCCAGGGTGACTTCTCAAGCCTCGTAGACTCTCCCCGCCGCCTAGCCATGAGACGCTCGAAGGTTAGTTGGTCCTCCTCGGACCTTGACCATCTGCTGAAAGGCGTATACAGAGCCTTTGAAGTTTTCAACTTCCTTGACTGGTCTTTGGGAGCCTTAAGTAGGAAAATCTCATCGGCTGATAGAGATGTCTCCTTACTGATTATGTCCTGTATGGATAAAGCCATCCGCGATGGTTCCAATGAGCTCGCCTCCTCTTTTACGTCGGGAGTCTTAAAGAAGCGAGAGTCCCTTTGCTCTTTTCTTTCGGCAGGAGTTACTCCCTGTCAGAGATCAGAACTGCTCTTTGCTCCCTTATCAAAGTTTTTGTTCCCGCAACAATTGGTTAAGGACATAGCTTCTTCACTCGTGCAGAAGGACACCCATGACTTGGTGGCGTCCTCTGCTCGCAAAGGGACTCCCTCTACATCCTTTTCTGCTAGACCCAGGATCGACACTCCGGCGTCCAGATTTATTCCGCCCTTTCGTGGCAGAGCTCCCAGCAGGGGAAGTACTCGTGCCGAGGGAAAGAGAGGAAAGAAGAGAGGAGCCAAGTCCTCACGTGGCAGAGTCTGACTGCCCACAGCCTCAGACAGCAGTAGGAGCCAGATTGAAGAACTTCTGGCAGGCCTGGGAGAAGAGGGGCGCAGACCAACAGTCTGTTCGGTTGCTCAGAGAGGGGTACAAAATTCCATTTGTACGCAAACCTCCTCTAGCGACTTCCCCCATCGACCTCTCTCCCAGGTACCGAGAGGAGTCAAAGAGACAAGCCCTAAACCTAGAAGTGTCTCTATTGCTAGAGAAGGGAGCGGTGGTGAAAGTCTCGGACCTTCAATCACCGGGGTTTTACAACCGTCTCTTCCTGGTCCCGAAGAAGACAGGAGGTTGGAGACCGGTGCTAGACGTCAGTGCGCTCAGCGTCTTTGTTACGAAAACAAAGTTCACCATGGAGACCACGAAATCAGTCTTAGCAGCGGTCAGAAAGGGAGACTGGATGGTCTCTCTCGACCTAAGAGACGCGTACTTCCACATCCCTATACACCCAGATTTCCAACCGTTTCTGAGGTTTGTTTTCCAAAATGTGGTATACCAGTTTCGGGCCCTGTGCTTTGGCCTAAGTCCTGCTCCTCTCGTGTTTACGAGGCTTATGAGGAATGTAGCAAAATTCCTCCATTTATCGGGAATCCGAGCCTCCCTGTACTTGGACGACTGGCTTCTCAGAGCCTCGTCCAGTCATCGCTGTCTGCAGGATCTTCATTGGACATTGGATCTGACCAAGGAATTGGGACTTTTGGTCAACCTAGAAAAGTCCCAGCTGATTCCATCCCAAACTATACTGTATTTAGGGATGGAGATTCGCAGTCCAGTTTTTCGGGCTTTTCCGTCTGCCACCCGAATAGAGCAAGCCCTGCTCAAAGTCCAACTGATGTTGAAGAGAGAACGGTGCTCAGTCAGGAATTGGATGAGTCTAGTAGGAACTCTATCATCCCTGGAGCAGTTTGTCTCGCTAGGAAGGCTACACCTTCGACCTTTCCAGTTCCATCTAGCCTTTCACTGGAAAAAGGACAAGACGTTAGAGACGGTCTCAATCCCGGTCTCCGAAACAGTAAAGGCATGCCTGAATTGGTGGAACGACAATATCAGTCTGAGAGAGGGACTTTCCCTAGCAGTTAAGAACCCAAACCACGTACTATTCTCAGACGCATCGGATTTGGGTTGGGGTGCGACCCTGGACGGTCGGGAATGCTCAGGTCTGTGGACCTCAAGTCAGAGGAGCATGCACATCAACGGCAAGGAGCTTTTGGCAATCCACTTGGCCTTGATGAAATTCGAGAGTCTCCTTCGAAACAAAGTGGTAGAGATCAACTCCGACAATACCACAGCCTTGGCATACATCTCCAAGCAAGGAGGCACCCACTCCCTCACGCTGTACGAGATCGCAAGGGACCTGCTCATTTGGTCAAGAGATCGAGGCATCTCCCTGTTAACGAGGTTTATCCAGGGGGACTTGAACGTCTTAGCAGACTGCCTCAGTCGGAGGGGTCAGGTAATTCCTACGGAATGGACCCTCCACAAGGACGTGTGCAAGAGTCTTTGGGCGACTTGGGGTCAACCCACCATAGACCTCTTTGCAACCTCGATGACCAAGAGACTTCCAATCTATTGCTCATCAGTCCCAGACCCAGCAGCAATACACATAGACGCATTTTTCCTAGATTGGTCTCATCTGGACTTGTAAGCATTCCCACCATTCAAGATTGTCAACAAGGTACTGCAGAAGTTCGCCTATCACGAAGGGACAAGGTTGACGTTGGTTGCTCCCCTCTGGCCCGCGAGAGACTGGTTCACCGAGGTACTTCGATGGCTGGTAGACTTTCCAAGAAGTCTTCCTCTAAGGGTAGATCTGTTACGTCAGCCCCACGTAAAGAATGTACACCAAAACCTCCCCGCTCTTCGTCTGACTGCCTTCAGACTATCGAAAGACTCTCAAGAGCTCGAGGCTTTTCGAAGGAGGCAGCCAGTGCGATTGCAAGAGCGAGGAGAGCTTCTACCATTAGAGTATACCAGTCGAAGTGGGAAGTCTTTCGAGACTGGTGCAAGTCAGCATCTGTGTCCTCGTCCAGTACCTCTGTAGCCCAAATCGCTGATTTTCTCTTACATCTGAGAAAGGTTCGCTCCCTTTCAGCTCCCACGATCAAGGGCTACAGGAGCATGTTGGCTTCGGTCTTTCGGCATAGAGGCTTAGATCTTTCCAACAATAAAGATCTACAAGATCTCCTTAAGTCTTTTGAGACCTCTAAGGAACGTCGTTTGGCAACTCCTGGATGGAACTTAGACGTGGTCCTAAGGTTCCTCATGTCAGACAGGTTTGAGCCATTACATTCAGCCTCCCTAAAGGATCTCACTCTCAAGACACTTTTCCTAGTGTGCTTGGCCTCGGCTAAAAGAGTCAGTGAACTTCATGCCTTCAGTAAGAACATCGGCTTTTCTACAGAAAAAGCCACTTGTTCTCTTCAACTTGGTTTCCTGGCCAAAAATGAACTGCCTTCTCGTCCTTGGCCTAAATCTTTTGATATTCCTTGCTTATCAGAGATCGTAGGCAACGAACTGGAAAGAGTATTATGTCCTGTTAGAGCTCTTAAGTTCTATTTAGCTCGTACTAAGTCATTACGAGGTAAATCTGAGGCATTATGGTGCTCAGTTAAGAAACCATCATTGCCTATGTCAAAGAATGCTTTGTCATATTTTATCAGATTTTTAATACGAGAAGCTCATTCTCACTTGAATGAGAAAGACCGATGTTTGCTTAAGGTTAAGACGCACGAGATTAGAGCTATAGCAACCTCCGTGGCCTTTAAGCAAAATAGATCTCTGCAAAGTATCATGGACGCAACTTTTTGGAGAAGCAAGTCAGTGTTCGCGTCATTTTACTTAAAAGATGTCCAGACTCTTTACGAGGACTGCTACACACTGGGTCCATTCGTTGCAGCGAGTGCAGTAGTGGGTGAGGGTTCTACCACTACACTTCCCTAATTCCAATATCCTTTTTAATCTGTCTCTTGAAATGTTTTTAATATTGTTTTTTGGGTTGTACGGAAGGCTAAGAAGCCTTTCGCATCCTGGTTGATTTGGCGGGTGGTCAAAGTCATTTCTTGAGAGCGCCCAGATTAGGGGTTTGATGAGGTCCTGTTTGTATGGGTTGCAACCCTTCATACTTCAGCTCCTGGGAGTCTTTCAGCATCCTAAGAGGATCGCTGGGCTTCGTGAGGGAGACAGACTTACAAGGCAGAGTAATCGTCTAAGTCAACTTCCTTACCAGGTACCTATATATTTGGGTTTTGTTATATTGATAACTGTCAAAAACTCTAAGCATATACGCTGTAAACTTAATTAACTCTGGTCTCTACCCACCGCCTTGGGTGTGAATCAGCTATTATATATTCACCGGCTAAGTTAAATATTTAAAAATGATATTTTAATTATAAAACAAATTTTTGAATATACTTACCCGGTGAATATATAAATTAAAGGCCCTCCCTTCCTCCCCAATAGAGACGCAGCGGGACGAGAAGAATTGAAGGCTTGTTTACATGCATGTGTGGTATCTGGCCGATAGTTGGCGCTGGTGGGCACACCCGCAACCTTCATAGCGATCGCTCGTGAGTTTTTGTGTGTGTTTTCTGTCGAGCCGCTGGAGCAGCAGCTATTATATATTCACCGGGTAAGTATATTCAAAAATTTATTTTATAATTAAAATATCATTTTTCCCTATTGGAGCCCTTGGGCTTATAACATCTTGCTTTTCCAACTAGGGTTGTAGCTTGGCTAGTAATAATAATAATAATGGTGGTAAGCAGTGTCCATGCAACACAGTATTATACATCAATAACAAAAACTAACTGACTTCAAGATATTTCTAGATACTGTATGTTATTTTCCTTTTAGAAAATAGACATATTGAACACTAGGTGAGATTTTTTTAAACAATGTGGTTTTCCCTTACCTCTCCCATCTGAACTTTCCCGGATTTTTTGCTCTTCATATTCAAGCCGGGACTCCAACTTCATTTCTGGTGTGGCTTGTTCCAGCAACAACTTCTGTTGCAAGGAGAGCCATTCTTCATGGCGTTTTTGGTAGTCCCGAAGTTCACCCAAAGTGCGTTGGAGAGACCTCAAAAGAAAGCATACGAATCAATCTCGCAGAATCAAATAAAGTATTTATATGCTGTCATTGTCATTGCAAAATTGTTTAATACATGACGGATCATTTATAAATCCAACCCAAACTCTTTGTACAATTTTTCTCAGGCTGTTTATGCATTCTATGTAAATCATTTTTTTTGTATAGATTATACTATATAGCATTGTATTTATCTTGTAAGAGGTACTTTTCCTTAAATTTATGGAGGAGGCAGTAAAAGAATGAACAAGTTTTATACATGGGGAATAAAATAATAAGTCTAAAAGAACAAGTGATTACTCTACTAAATATCAGGGAGGTAACAGAACTTTAATTGGAACCTGTAGAATACTGTTTGGATGCCCTGGTCTTATGGGTGTTTTCAGTACATAAAGAAATCATACTACCAGCCACAAAGATGTAAAGAACCATATTCACAATTACAGTATGTCTTCAGTCAAAATAGACAACAAAATTATTGGCTGATTGATTGATTGACTTAAAGTTTTCAGGCATCCAATTATTGGCTGAAGTATGTACTGAAGTATTCTATCATTATTTTAAGGAGCTCTAAAACATTATACTGTATATTGAGAAAATATATTTTGAAAATTTCTTTTATTTCTATGAACCTCCTAGGAATTCATATCACTTCCCTCTCTAAGTTGGTTAAATATCAACATCTACCCTTAAAACTAAAAAAATTTCCAATTTTTTTCCCTTGTAATTGCACAGCCCATTTTGTGTAGTATTGGGATCATATTGTGGTATATGGCAATACTACCGCATGGGTAGAGGTAGACCACATCCCTATGTCCACGAGTTCCCTCATCAGTCTTGTTAGTCAACTCTACCTGCATCCCAGCAGATTGGGATTTTGATTTCCAAGAATTTCCATAGAAAAGATTAAAGTCAAAAAGGAAATTCAGGGAAAAAGCAAGAGAAGACTAGGCTAGTACTGTAGTTGTTTGTAGAAGAAGGGTTGCTGAAGCCACACCGGCTATTACCAAACTTGCAGAAACTAATAGTCATGAGCTTCATACTCTTTCTACAGATTTTACTTTGTGTAAAATCAAAAGGCAATCGAGACTTATGGCAAAGGTAGCAACCTGAGCACAGCGGTGTTCGTGTACAAGTCAGTAAGGGATCTAGAGGTATACAGCACATTAAGGAATGGATAGCCTCTCCTCGAGTTTTGTTCTCTTGAATTACTTTACGTCCTTCTATTGCAAAATCCATGCATTTTCATGATCCGGTCAGATCTTTGCAACAACCGGATTTGAGATAGAAGATTAGGTTGCATTCTGAATCTCTGTATTCCTCCTGGCACTGAAATACGCACTCATGAACAACCTTTATTCCCATTCGTTAACAATGTGCCATATTGGATGGTTTCAGCAGATTGTAGTTTACAGTTATTAAGATTTTTAATAGCTTCGTCTGGAGCTGAGAAGTGGTTGTATCATATTTTGAGTGGCAGTGGGAATCAGCCTCATGTAGGCTCGACCATAAGCTCATCTTAAATTTCTCAGACATATTAATGTGGAAGCTAAGGGAAGTAAACAAAGAGGAAGGCAGATTCTACAGAACAAGAACATAAAGGTGAGGAGAAAGCAGAAGAGAATCAATTTTGTTTATAATTATGAACATTTCCAAGTCATTTATTAATAAGGAGAGATATTCAAGTGGTAAAAATAATTCATGTATCATAGTATTCAAGAACAAAAAATTGTAATATTTTATCTTTACGGTTTGCTCAAAATTGTTACTAAGAGAGGAAGCATTTTATCAAAAAGAAAAACTAAGTTTCAAAGACAATTTCACAATATTTTAATACATGCAAGAGAAATTTGTTGTGCTTGCAAATTCCTATATTTAATAAGGGAAAAAGAATCTTTTTATCCCAGACTGACTTGCTGGGATGATATATGAATGACAATTTCAGTATGCAATTTGTGTGCCTTGTTCAAATACTTTATCTTAGGACTCGACTTTCTGTACAAACAGTAAAAAATACCCTACACCTGTAAACAAAGCAAGGAATTATCTATACTTACTGATGTTGGCTCTCAAGTGCCGCTTCTAATTTTGAATGGCAAAGGACAGCATGCTTCTTACGTCGCAAGCTTTGATCTCCAGGAGACATATAAAGAGCATTTTCAAAACACAATACCGACCTAAAATTAAAATAATGAAGAATTTGATCATTATAATCAGTTTATCAAAATGAATATAAATTGAGGTTAAATCCTATTTTCAATCATAAATTTATCTGACTAGACCCCAATGTTACATTTACAGACTTTCATGACGCTTGTTCAAAGAATTTGATTTTGAACGTGTCATGAAATGGAGCAAGTAAAATTAGATTGAAGGGATGTAAGTATACAACTATCTGAAGCATGCCTATGAGGTACACAAAAATTGGTTAGAAGTTCAGAATTAAACTTGAAAATAATTAATAAAAACTGTCATAGGAAATGCATAATATTCTCATGGCTCTCCATACACTAAAAACATGTTTATATTGTGGTTATCAAAACTGGAACGACTGAAATAATATACAATAACAACATAATACCAAATCTTTAAATACTCAAAAGATATATCTTTCTTAGTGATAAACTGAAATTTCTCGTGCTTCAGAAAATAATAACTTACACATTATAAAATGCTAAAGTTGCATATACATTTCCTAAAGTAATGTGTGCTACTGGAGAATGTCGATAATGATCAATGGCCGCATGAAGAACCAACACTGCTTCATCCGATCGACGAGAACGGTGCAGGATGTTACCCAAGTGGACTTGAGGAATGTATCGATAGTTTCTGTGGAGGAGAGAACTACATTAACGGAGCTTCTCAGAGGCTTTTACCCCTATTTATAAAAAACTCATAATTACAGCAAATTACTAATGCCCAATAATTGCTAAATAATTTATAAAAAAATCTTAGTACGTGTTTTCTTTAGAGATAAACCATTGTATGTAAGTGTTAACCCTTTTACCCCCCCCGCTATTTGGAAATTTCCATCCCTTAACCCCCAGGAGGTTATTTTTTTCCCAGCACATTTTGCAGTACATTTTTTTTAAATTGCTCTAATAGCCTTAATTTTTGTCATACAGAGGTCAGGTTGGTCTCATTCTCTTGGAAAATGCCTGAATTTTCTCAAAACAATTATAAAAAATATGAAAAAAAAAATTTCATAGCATTTTTTTGCAAGGACGTACCGGTACGTCCATGGGGGTAAAGGGATGGCTTTTGTGAAACGTACCAGTACGTCCTTTGGGGGTAAAAGGGTTAAACTCTTGGTAAGGTAATGAAAAACCACAAATTGAAATTAATCTACTACCTAATGAAACCTGCATGATGATGCAAGAAGTTCCGGTGAGCTAATACTATACTCCAGTTGAAATTTCCTTTAATTTAAAATACAGTTAAGCAAGTTGTTCTTCTCTCCTGTGGGGAATGAAGTAGCTACTTTGCATGAATAGTTTTTTCTCACAAATTCGCTATTCATAATAGCCTAAATTTGCGGTTGATAAATTATTCCATATGATTCAGTCCCTTTTCAAAACATTCGAATAAACAGGAGGGTAAAATCCGCTTGCTGTGTGCATGCACCTCTCAAAACCATAAACGGAGCAAGAGAATTATCGGCATTTAGACATCTGACTAATTAGTTGCGACTGAAATTGGTTTGAGAAGCGAGTAATAATGGATTTTAATTAAAAAATAATTTTCTTAATAAAATATATTTCATAACAAACACTTATCATAGCCAATAATTGCAATTGATGTGGGAAGGATTTATCGTACCAACTAATATCATCCACATTGACAAAATATCAGGAATCCCTTTAAAGAGGACTTTATTAGATGAATAATATCTATGAATCTGGATCACAAAGCCCCATACTGGGGCTTGGGAGGGCATTCAGCTCCAAATTGTAAGGGGAAACCCTGAAGATGCACTAAACGAGGTAAATTTGAAGGCTAAAAAAGTGAGCTAGCCAGAGACCAAAGGGACGGGTTCAAGACCCAACAGTGCATATCATGAGGTGTAATAAGGGGACTACCCTCCCATACCAAGTAAGCATTGTTAACTTCCGCTCAGGTGAAAACTGATTGGGAGTTTTTTTTTTAGCATCATCTTTGTCAATCAATGAAAGTACAGTCATGATCCTTCCAAATAAAGGAAACAAAGTGAAACCTTACCTCAACCTTCTTTTTTCAGTAATACTAAAACTTTTTTTCACATAAAATGTTATTTTGATAATAAAATAAATTTTTGAATATACTTACCCGGTGATTATATAAGCTGCAGCTCTGCTGCTCGACAGAAAACTCTACGGAAAAAATCCGCCAGCGATCGCTATGCAGGTAGGTGGTGTACTTCAACAGCGCCATCTGTCGTGCAGGTACTCAGTACTCATTGTAAACAAAGAACTCAATTTTCTCCTCGGTCCACTGCGTCTCTATTGGGGAGGAAGGGAGGGTCCTTTAATATATAATCACCGGGTAAGTATATTCAAAAATTTATTTTATTATAAAAATAACATTTTTCAATATTTAACTTAGCCGGTGATTATATAAGCTGATTCACACCCAGGGGGGTGGGTAGAGACCAGCAATAAATGTTTACATTATTATGAGCTAAGGATTTTTTATTTCATTTTAGAAGTTATCAAAATAACAAACATAAAATAAATAAGTACCTGGTAAGGAAGTCGACTTGAACAATTACTCTGCCTTTTTAAGTACGCCTTCCTTACGGAGCCTCGCGATCCTCTTAGGATGCTGAGCGACCCCTAGGATCTGAAGTATGAAGGGTTGCAACCCATACCACAGGACCTCATCAAAACCTCTAATCTAGGCGCTTCTCAAGAAAAGAATTTGACCACCCGCCAAATCAACCAGGATGCGAAAGGCTTCTTAGCCTTCCGGACAACCCAAAAACAACAATAAAAACATTTCAAGAGAAAGATTAAAAAGGTTATGGAATTAGGGGATTGTAGTGGTTGAGCCCTCACCCACTACTGCACTCGCTGCTACGAATGGTCCCAGGGTGTAGCAGTTCTCGTAAAGAGACTGGACATCTTTAAGATAAAAAGACGCGAACACTGACTTGCTTCTCCAATAGGTTGCGTCCATTATACTTCGCAGAGATCTATTTTGTTTAAAGGCCACTGAAGTTGCGACAGCTCTAACTTCATGTGTCCTTACCTTCAGCAAAGCTTGGTCTTCCTCACTCAGATGGGAATGAGCTTCTCGTATTAACAGTCTGATAAAATAGGATAAAGCATTCATTGACATAGGCAAAGATGGTTTCTTAACTGAACACCATAAAGCTTCTGACTGTCCTCGTAAAGGTTTAGTTCGTCTTAAATAGAACTTAAGAGCTCTCACAGGGCATAAGACTCTTTCTAGTTCATTTCCAACCATATTTGATAGGCTTGGAATATCGAACGATTTTGGCCAAGGACGAGAAGGTAGCTCGTTTTTGGCTAGAAAACCAAGTTGTAAAGAACATGTAGCCGCTTCAGATGAAAATCCGATGTTCCTGCTGAAGGCGTGAATCTCACTGACTCTTTTAGCTGTGGCTAAGCAAACCAGGAAAAGCGTCTTTAAAGTGAGATCTTTAAAGGAGGCTGATTGTAGCGGCTCGAACCTTTCTGACATGAGGAATCTTAGTATCACGTCTAAATTCCAACCAGGTGTAGCCAAACGACGCTCCTTCGTGGTCTCAAAAGACTTAAGGAGGTCCTGTAGATCTTTGTTGTTGGAAAGATCTAAGCCTCTGTGACGGAAGACTGATGCCAACATGCTTCTGTAACCCTTGATAGTGGGAGCTGAAAGAGATCTTTCTTTCCTCAGGTATAAAAGGAAGTCAGCTATTTGAGTTACAGAGGTACTGGTCGAGGATACTGATACTGACTTGCACCAGTTTCGGAAGACTTCCCACTTCGATTGGTAGACTCTAAGGGTGGATGTCCTCCTTGCTCTAGCAATCGCCCTGGCTGCCTCCTTCGAAAAGCCTCTAGCTCTCGAGAGTCTTTCGATAGTCTGAAGGCAGTCAGACGAAGAGCGTGGAGGCCTTGGTGTACCTTCTTTACGTGTGGCTGACGTAGAAGGTCCACCCTTAGAGGAAGTGTTCTGGGAACGTCCACTAGCCATCGAAGTACCTCGGTGAACCATTCTCTCGCGGGCCAGAGGGGAGCAACTAACGTCAACCTTGTCCCTTCGTGAGAGGCGAACTTCTGCAGTACCTTGTTGACAATCTTGAATGGGGGGAATGCATATAGGTCTAGATGTGACCAATCTAGGAGAAAGGCATCTATATGAACTGCTGCTGGGTCCGGGATTGGTGAGCAATATATTGGGAGCCTCTTGGTCATCGAGGTTGCGAAGAGATCTATGGTAGGCTGGCCCCATGTGGCCCACAGTCTCTTGCACACATCCTTGTGTAGGGTCCATTCTGTTGGAATGATTTGTCCCTTCCGACTGAGGCAATCTGCCATGACATTCAAGTTGCCTTGGATGAACCTCGTTACTAGTGAAATGTTTAGATCTTTTGACCAGGTGAGGAGGTCCCTTGCGATCTCGTACAACGTCATAGAGTGGGTCCCTCCTTGCTTGGAGATGTACGCCAAAGCCGTGGTGTTGTCCGAGTTCACCTCCACCACTTTGCCTTGAAGGAGAGACTTGAAGCTTTTCAAGGCCAGATGAACTGCCAGTAGCTCCTTGCAGTTGATATGCATTGTCCTTTGACTCGAGTTCCAAGTTCCCGAGCATTCCCGACCGTCTAATGTCGCGCCCCAGCCCGTGTCCGATGCGTCCGAAAAGAGAACGTGGTTGGGAGTCTGAACAGCCAGGGGCAGACCCTCTCTGAGGCTGATACTGTCCTTCCACCAAGTCAGGGAAGACTTCATCTTCTCGGAAATGGGGATCGAGACCGCTTCTAGCGTCTTGTCCTTTTTCCAGTAAACAGCTAGGTGATATTGAAGAGGACGGAGGTGTAGTCTTCCTAACGATACGAACTGTTCCAGGGATGATAGCGTCCCTATCAGACTCATCCACTGCCTGACTGAACATCGTTCCTTCTTCAGCATGTTCTGGATGCATAACTGGGCTTGACTTGTTCTGGGGGCCGACGGAAAAGCCCGAAAAGCTAGACTGTGAATCTCCATCCCTAAATACACAATAGTTTGGGATGGGACCACTTGAGACTTTTCCATATTGACCAGGAGACCCAATTCCTTGGTCAGATCTAGAGTCCACTTTAGATCCTTCAGACAGCGACGACTGGAAGAAGCTCTTAGAAGCCAGTCGTCCAAATAGAGGGAGGCTCTGATGTCCGCTAAATGAAGGAATTTGGCTACATTCCTCATCAGCCTCGTAAACACAAGAGGAGCTGTGCTTAGGCCAAAGCACAGGGCTTGAAACTGGTAGACAACCTTTTCGTAAACAAATCTCAGAAAAGGTTGGGAGTCTGGGTGGATGGGGACGTGAAAGTATGCGTCCCTTAGGTCTAAAGAGACCATCCAGTCTTCCCTTCTGACCGCTGCTAGAACGGACTTTGTGGTCTCCATGGAGAACGTCTGCTTTGTGACAAAGACATTCAGCGCACTGACGTCTAGCACCGGCCTCCACCCTCCTGTCTTCTTTGCCACTAAGAAGAGACGGTTGTAGAAGCCCGGGGTTTGATGGTCCAGGACTTTGACTACCGCTCCCTTTTCTAGTAAGAGAGACACCTCCTGCTTCAATGCTCGTCTCTTGTCTTCCTCTCTGTACCTGGGAGAGAGATCGATGGGAGACGTTGCTAGAGGGGGTTTTCGTACAAACGGGATCTTGTACCCCTCTCTGAGCAACTTCACAGATTGTGCATCTGCGCCTCTCTTCTCCCAGGTCTGCCAGAAGTTCTTGAGTCTGGCTCCCACTGCTGTCTGAAGAAGCTGGCAGTCAGACTCTGCCTTTAAAGGACTTGGTTCCTTTCTTTTTCCCACGTCTCCCTTCGGCACGAGCACCTCCTCTGCTGGAGGCTCTGCCACGAAAGGGCGGAATAAATCGGGACGCTGGAGTGTCCATCCTTGGTCTAGCTGACAAGGTAGGCAAAGGGGTGGCTTTGCGGGCAGAGGACGCAACCAGGTCATGGGTGTCCTTCTGTATCAAAGAAGCAGCAATCTCCTTAATCAAGTCCTCTGGAAAAAGGCACTTAGAGAGAGGAGCAAACAGAAGTTCTGATCTTTGACACGGTGTCACTCCAGCTGACAGGAAAGAGCAAAGGTTCTCACGCTTCTTGAGGACTCCGGATACGAACGATGCAGCAAGCTCACTAGATCCGTCACGTATGGCCTTGTCCATGCAGGACATGATGAGCAAGGAAGATTCCTTCTCAGTCGGGGAGATCTTCCTGCTTAAAGCTCCCAGACACCAGTCTAAAAAGTTGAAGACCTCGAAGGCTCTAAATAACCCTTTCAACAGATGGTCTAGGTCCGAAGGAGACCAGCAAATCTTAGAGCGTCTCATGGCTAGCCTGCGGGGAGAGTCTACAAGACTTGAGAAGTCGCCCTGGGCAGAGGCAGGAACTCCCAAGCCGAGAACTTCTCCCGTGGCATACCAGACGCTCGATCTGGAAGAGAGTCTAGCAGGGGGAAACGTAAAGGCTGTCTTCCCTAGACTCTTTTTGGACTGCATCCATTCTCCTATAACTCGTAAAGCTCTCTTGGACGAGCGTGCGAGGCCGAGTCTAGTAAAGGCAGGCGAGGATGACTGCGTACCTAAAGCAAACTCTGACGGAGGAGAGCGCGGAGCCACAGACACAAACTGGTCCGGAAACATCTCTTTGAACAGAGCAAGAACTTTTCTAAAGTCCAAAGAGGCTTGCGTGGACTTGGGCTCGTCAAGGTCCGAATGTGGTTCATCAACGTGTGCCGCATCGTCATCATCAGAGAGTCCATCATCCGAGTATTGAGGAGGAAGCGGCAATGGAGTAGGTATCGGCTGGTTAGCTGAGTCCGGTCGCACGGGTGCACGCGTGACTGAACCGGACGCAACGTCATGGAACTGTTGCCCAGTCTGTGAGCTGGCAACAACCATAGCGGCGCGGGGACGCACAGCGTCTACTCCAGACTGTCTAGTCTGATGTGGGAGAGCAGTGGCAACCACACTGGGTTGCGGAGGTTGACGCACCGCGTCAAAACAAAACAACTCTGACGGTTGTTGTACCTCGCGAACGTCAACGGAAGGTTCCGTGCGTCGCTGAATGTCAACATGCGGCTGGCAGGGCACACTGGAACGCATGGGTGGCGGGACTCTCTAAGCTGGAGTGCGCAAGAAGGTCGCCTCAGCGTCCACAGGACGCACAACCGAGTGTGTGGTTGGTTGTAGGCAAGAGGCTGGTGCAGCAGCAACCTTCTCCGCACGAAAGTCCTGCATCAGAGACGTTAATTGGTACTGCATGGTCTGCAGTAAAGACCACTTAGGGTCTGCAGGAGCAGGTGCGGCGACAGATGGTGTAACTGCCTGAGGCAGTACCGCTTTGCCTCTCTTAGGAGGTAAGCAGTCGTCGGAAGACTGCAGCGAGTCCGAACTGACCCAGTGGCTACAACTGGGCCGTTGGACTTGCGCGGAAGGGACCGACTTGCGCTTAAGAGGTCGTGAGACCTTGGTCCATGGTTTCTTACGAAAAACCTCTTCCGCAGACGAGGAATAAATGGGCTCTCTCGTCTTAGTGTGGGTGGGGCGATCTTGGGTAGATACGCCCGAAACCACGGAGGGAACGTCTGTTCGGTGATTAAAGCCTCTCGAACCCATTGGTCGTACGACATTGCTTCTCCCCTGGACTTGGGAGCTTGCAAGAGGTCCCGGACTAGGAGGACGACAGGCACGAACAGACGAACCCTCAAGCGCAACACTATCCACAACACTATCACTCACTTTACCACTTCCCACTGCACTTTTACACTTCAGCTCCTTGACGTCCGCCATGAGCTGGTTACGGTCACTAGCCAGAGACTCAACTCTCTCACCCAGAGCTTGGATGGCATGCATCATGTCAGCCATCGAAGGTTCCTGAGTGCCAGAAGGGGGATTAGGAGCAACCACTACAGGGGAAGGAATAGGTTGTGGGGCATGAGGAGAGGAAAAATCAACAGAACGAGATGAACTTCTCCTGACTCTATCTCTCTCTAGCCTACGTGTATATTTTTGGAATTCGATAAAATCGAATTCCGAAAGCCCTACGCATTCCTCACATCGATCTTCCAATTGACAGGTTTTATCCCAACAATTGAAACAAACGGTGTGAGGATCGATAGAGGCCTTCGGAAGACGCCTTGAACAGTCCCTAGCATTACACTTCCTGAATTTTGGGACTTGAGAAGGGTCAGCCATTTTGAATTGGTCAAAGGGGAATTCAAAAACTATCCAAAGTCATCAACAAATAATCCGAAATCAAAAAAAGAATGCAAGGATTTATTGAAGAGAAAGCCTGCACAGCGAAAGCTTAAAACTAGAATAGTGTACTTCACCAAATAGTTGTGAAAACAAATCCAGTTAGCAACAGCGAATTAGTAAGTCTTGCCGGTAGCACGACAGAGAGAAAATTGAGTTCTTTGTTTACAATGAGTACTGAGTACCTGCACGACAGATGGCGCTGTTGAAGTACACCCCCTACCTGCATAGCGATCGCTGGCGGATTTTTCCGTAGAGTTTTCTGTCGAGCAGCAGAGCTGCAGCTTATATAATCACCGGCTAAGTTAAATATTGAAAAATCATGTTTCAGAGCCAATTTCACAAAGAATGCTTTTACTATATAATTGAGTTAGCAGCTAGAGTGGATATAAATGTGTTGAGGTGGTTTGGCCATGTTGAGAGAATGGAAAATGGCTGTCTGCTAAAGAAGGTGATGAATGCAAGAGTTGATGGGAGTAGTACAAGAGGAAGGACAAGGTTTGGGTGGATAAATGGAGTGAAGGAAGCTCTGGGTGATAGGAGGATAGATGTGAGAGAGGAAAGAGAGCGTGCTATAAATAGGAATGAATGGCGAGCGATTGTGACGCATTTCCGGTAGGCCCTGTTGCTTCCTCCGGTGCCTTGGATGACCACGGAGGTAGCAGCAGTAGGGGATTCAGCATTATGAAGCTTCATCTGTGGTGGATAATGTAGGAGGGTGGGCTGTGCCACCCTAGCAGTACCAGCCGAACTCGGTTGAGTCCCTTGTCAGGCTGGGAGGAACATAGAGAGGAGACCCCTTTTTTGTTAAAATGTTTGATGTCGGCTACCCCCCAAAACTGGGGGAAGTGCCTTGGTATATGTATGTATGTATTTATATAAATCCCTTCATGAAGCAAATTAATATTTTCCTCTAAAAGAGCCTGCTCTAAGGTACACTATATCACATACTTTTACAAGACTACAAAATTAAAAAAAACACTTCAAGAAATATATGAAAACGTTTACGAAATAATTTTAAATGAATACTTTATTTATCATTACCCAAGCAAAATGATAAATGCCAAAATTCCTGTTGAGTTACAAAAAAAATCATAAGGAAAACTATAGGAATATAGTAAAAATTATTCCAAAACTAATACTGGTACCAGAATGACTAATTTAGATTTGTATGGGTTGTTGGTTTATCCCAGTGGTATATTGCAGACTAACTGTAATTACTGTCCTGCAATAATAACAGAGGGAATTTTTTGGTTGCCAAAAAGTGCTCATAGCTTTTCGGGAAGTGTAGGACTGAAAATTAGAAAAACAAGATTTGTACTTGTAAAGGAAATTATCAAATTATTCTATCTCACACTTGAATATTATTAACCCTTTTACCCCCAGGCTATTTGGAAATTTCCAACCCTTAATCCCCCAGGGGGTTATTTTTTTCCCAGCACATTTTGCAGTATATTTTTTTAAATTGCTCTAAAAGCCTTAATTTTTGTCATAGAGAGATCAGGTTGGTCTCATTCTCTTGAAAAATGCCTGAATTTTCTCAAAAAATTATAAAAAATATGAAAAAATTTTATAGCATTTTTTTGCAAGGACGTACCGGTACGTCCATGGGGGTAAAGGGATGGCTTTTGTGGACCGTACCAGTACGTCATTTGGGGGTAAAAGGGTTAAAAGATCAAAACCTGAAGCATCCTACCTTGGAGCCAGATGCAACGCTCTCCTGACACATTCTAGCGCTTGGAATGGATCGGCTTTGGCACGCCAGTATTGAGCAGCTAGTGTATAAAGAATCCAGTTTGAAGAGTTAGACGTCAATGATACAGCTACGCGGTGACCCCATACGGATATATCCGTTTCTCCTCCGACAGTCGACAAATCGTCTTCAGCAGTAGCTGTCAAGTTGTCTCTGTGACGGACACCCTAAATACCACAAAAAGAATTAAATAATTGACAAATTGAGGAATTAATAAACAACAGTATACACTATATACAGTATACAGTACAGTACATTTGGAATTATTAGCATCAACATTAAGTATCTTAACAAGAATACAGTTTAAATAACAGTACAGAAGTTTGTGGTTTGAAAACATCGAAGCACAGTAGTCAAAATTAAAATTTTTGCCGTTTTAATTTTTTCTTGCATTAGTTTTGAATTTTTCAAGGAATTTTTCAATTTCACTCCACTTGTTATTATATTTTGTTACATGGTTAAAACACATGCTATTTTTAGTACACTCAAATCTATATTGCTATATAAAAAAAAATCAGATTCCTTAGGAAATCTAGTCAAAATTCATAATTTTTTTGCATAATTTGAAACACATCTTCAAGATTCATAACATAAAGTGCTTTGGGAATTACCTTTACTGTAATTATTTTGTATGTTTCAACCTGATTTAGAGTACTACAAATGATATATAAAAATCTTTTTAAAATTTTCATATTCCTGCTTGTTGATTAAAAACCTTTGGTCGTACAGATTTTTCATCAGCTTTCAAATTAGGTGTTACATTCACAAAAATCTTTTTTCAATTGCCTGCATCCTCCCACTGATACCCTAACATACCCCGATACCCACCCTGTGCCTCGATACCGCAGCCATTCCCTTCTAGGCACTAATACACAACCTGGGAGCCATTCCCCATGCTTCAAATAAGCGCACCTACAAGCATCCCTGAACCATGCTTTGTTTTTTCACTCGGCATATTAACCATTTTACCCCCAGGCTATTTGGAACTTTCCAACTCTTAACTCCCAGGCATTTTTTTTTTCAAGCACATTTTGCAATATATATTTTTCAAATTGCTCTAACAGCCTTAATTTTTGTCATAGAGGGGTCAGGTTGGTCTCATTCTTTTGGAAAATGCCTGAAGTTTCTCATAAAGTTATCAAAAATATGAGAAAAAAAAAATATGTAAATAGCAGTTTTTTGCAAGGACGTACCAGTACGTCCATGGGGGTAAAGGGATGAGTTTTGTGAAACGTACCAGTACATCCATTGGGGGTAAAAGGGTTAACACACGAGAAGGAATACACATTCAAGAGAACAAGAGGCTCAAAATTTTCATACAATTGACCAAGATTATTTTGTTATCCTTCAGATGTAGTCCATGTCAGTTCGCTTTTGTGTCCTCCTCTTCCGTCTATTCAAGGTTTGTATGTTTACCAAACTAATTGGTACTAAGAACTTCATACTCACTATGGGTGAAAAGCTTCTCCTTTCATATTTGTAAAAATAATCTTGTAATTATCAATTCAGCATTGGTTTTATTTGGTTGTTACCTCTAATATAAGTTTTCTCATTGAGCTACTGGTGAACAGGTAAATTTTTTTAGTCATGGAAGCTTCCTACTTTGTGTTATGAATTTGCTTCTTTTACAGACATGCCAGTTTCATCTCGAATTGTTCTTATTTATGGCACGTAAATGTAGAATGGACATTCTTCTGATTTGTCACAATAGTCTGACCTGTTACTGATACAAAATGTTGATGCAGGATGCCACTTTATTATATATAATTCCAAGATTCCACATCATGGTACTGTATACAATTCTAGGATTCCACTTCATTGTACTGTATATAATTCCATGATTCCACTTCATTGTACTGAATATAATTCCATGATTCCACTTCATTGTACTGTCTATAATTCCAGAATTCCACTTCATTGTACAGTCTATAATTCCAGAATTCCACTTCATTGTACTGCCTATTAATTCCAGAATTCCACTTCATTGTACAGTCTATAATTCCAGAATTCCACTTCATTGTACTGTATATTCTAGGATTCCACTTCATGGTATTGTATATAATTCCACGATTCCACTTCATTGTACTGTCTATAATTCCAGAATTCCACTTCATTGTACTATATATAATTCCATGAATTCCACTTCATTGTACTATATATAATTCTAGGATTCCATTTCATTGTCCTGTATATAATTCCAGCATTCCAATTCATTGTCCTGTATATAATTCCAGAATTCCACTTCATTGTACTCTTTATAATCCCAGGATTCCACTTCATTGTATATAATTTCTGTAATGGAAATTTGTATTTGTTTTACTTGAGCATGCACATCTAAAAACTAGATCATACCTGAAGATGTTCATAAGAAAACATAGAAAAAGCCAAATCCAGAGCGTTAACACAGTCTGGCTCTAGATGAGTATCTGTAGGGCCGGGCGGTAGTCCCAGATGGTCCTCTAACCTGCAACAAATTCGCAAATTACAGTAGCTGCTTCAGTGTAAAGCAATTTCTTTATTTATAGAGATTGTAAGTTTCCTTTAAACCTACAATACCAAAATACTTGAAAAAAATATATATTTCTAAAGAAAATATTCTAATCAGTTTAAGAAAATTCTGAAATATCACTACGTATTTTAATGATTTCATTCATGATATTCAACTGGCCAGGTTGTTTTACTTTACTAATACCCCCATACCACACTCGGCAGAAATACACATCTACTTTCGGCTTTGATTAAATTTCCCTCAATTTCAATATAAATATTATTGAATCATTAAATAAAAAGAAAGGAGATATCTTGCAAAGTATCTTAATTGGTAAAAGGGATTTTGACGAAGGAAAAATCTATTTCTGGGAAGAGGCCTGTGACGGCCATTGAAAAGGTCCTTCTTTACACTTTTCTAATATAAATCTTCCAAATATACTAGAGAAAGATAAAAGCATGGAATGCAGAGGTTACAACCCTCGCGCGATCACCTTGTGGGTGTCGTATATTTAACAAGGGCGTGTGAAAACCACTATTCACAGGCTGTCTTCCATTTAGATAATCCCTTCATCAATGGGGAGGGCCGTGACAAGCCATATACAATAGTATAGTATGAGTGAAGGATGTATAGTTATTCAATCATTCTAGATCATTTAGTGAAGTTACCATAACATACTTCTCACTGAATAACCTCATTTGTTTCCACCTTCATATTAATGCTTCCCTTGCATATATCGGCAATAAATCTTAAAAATTTTAATCTAATCATAGCTTTTTTAGCTAAGAAATATATATATATTTCTATATGAATATCTTCCATCATAATACTAGAGTAATTCGTATTTTTATGACAGCTCATCTGCGAATCATCTCTTCTCAAACATATTTGTTATTCCAACATAAGACTCTATTAACTAACCATGTATGAATAATGTCATTCATACAGTAAATATCTTTGCTGTTATTCTCATATACTTTTATACATCTGCATGTAGCATCTACAAACCAATTTTGACGGAGTTTTCTCAAAGGTAAGTTTTTATATCTTTATATAACCTTTATTCATTGACAAAGTTAATTCTGCTTTTGATAGTAGCAGATAAATGCTATTCAATTCTTTTTATCTTAATTTTTTGGAAATACCAATTTAGACAGGATTTTTCTCAAAGGTAAGTTTTTATATTTTGATATAACCTTTATTCATTGACAAAGTTAATTCTATTTTTGATAGGAACAGATAAATGCTATGCAATTCTTTTTTATCTTAATTTTTTGGGAATAAAGCTGTATACACTATCCGCGTCCCCGCCAGGACACGGATAGTGTGAGACCTTCTACCGGGGGGTACTCCCCAGGGGTGGCACCTGGGGGGAGGTTAGAGGGGGCTAGTGATAGTCCCTGCTGGCTTATGGTCGCCCGAGCAGAATGATGTAGATTGTCTGTGTGGAGACCTAAAACCCGCAACTTTAAACTTTAAAAAAAAAAACTCAAGATTAATATTTCTTAATTTGCACGAAGAGTAAAACAAAAAAGTGACAATCAATGATTGTTTAATGTAAGCATTACAGAAAAAAAATTATATACTTTCACTAGCTTCAACACTATGCAAATCGAGCTTTTCTCATTTAGGTGGTTTGGGAAGATGTAACTTGAAAACTTGACTCACTAACGACAATTTCTGTTTACTGCTCTTAGGAACTTACAATTACTAGCCAAGCTAAAACCCTACTTGAAATGCAGGATACTACAAGCCCAAAGGCTCCAACAGAGAAAACAGCCCAGTGCAGAAAGGAAAGAAGAGAAATAAATAAATTATGCTGTATATGAGAAATAATAGATAAATTAAAAACATTAAGATCAGTAATAACGTTAAAATATATGTCTTGTGTCAATCATGAAATGAAACTTAGCTCAACCTGATCAACAGAAGACCATTTGTAACAAGTTTGAACGTTAAGAATTATATAATTCATAGAAACAACTCCCTTTACAGATATTACTGGTAATGAATACTCTTTGCCATACAAAGTCAATTCATATAAAGCTAATACAATTATGAATAAAAAAAGCCGTGCACCCAACACCAAATAACAAGACTTACCTTATCCCTGCACTTTCCATATTCACAACCGTACTGGCATAAAGGTCAAACTCTGTTAAAGGACGACCAGCAAGTACACAGTCCGAATCTGTGCGGTATATTCTTTCTTCTAATTGAGTATCCTGTAAAATAAGTAAGAAAGAAATTAAACCATGAAGATATCAAAGTATAGTTTTATAAGAATCTCTCTCAATTATCTAGACTATAATTATGAAAAAAAGGATATAAATCATATTAAAAGGAAACAAGTAGGGTTGTACCACTATCAGCAAACCATGCAAGTACCACAGTCAAGTGCAAGGGACCGAAAAAGATAATGACTGTATACTGGGACTATGCAATTGTCAGGAAATGTAACCTTTGTCTGCTTTGCCAGATACAACTAGAAACTCTTTCACACAAGGATTGTACCCCATCACAACCATATCAGCATTTTATCATAATAGTTCTTAAAGCATTACGTTCATAATACAGGACCTTCTATCAAAAAGGATCAAGATTGCAACAGGTAACTATATTGCTGCATGAACCACATTATTGACAGGAGCCATTATCCTACAGCATAATTACAAATATTTCCTTCCAAGGTTCAAGATTACATCGACAGTCACTCCCTTGGCACAACCAGTTTAAAGATTGATGCCATATTAAAATTCAAGGTAGGGATTGCACTTCTGTTAGAAGCTACGACAGTTAGCACACCGGTTATCTCTTGCACAGGTGATCAAGCTCAAATAAGAGGCCCTTCTAAAGACGAAAGAGTGCTAATAGCAGACAGTGTTAACAATAATGCCGTGTCGACACGAGAATAGTTACAGATGGTTTCAAACTATTGGAACCTAAATATATGTCTACTGTAGGCTTCAGAGCCTTTAAATAAGTGGCCCCGAGACTATATAATAACTCCCATGAGACATCCGAAGGATTGAAGACATTAATGCTTTCAAGTGGAAACTGAAGACTTTCTTATTTCATCAGTCATATAACAGTGACGATTTAACATTAAATGAACAATATGTGTTATGAAACGTTAAATTACTCTGGACAAACAAGGTAAAACGACACTGGAGGTCCTGTAGTGAGTGAGGTTCCCCTGTTGTATGGGACAGGAAAAGCAGCCGTCAAAGTAAGTAAGTGCTAGCTAACAGAGACAGCAAAGCACGTCTTCCGTTGCAAAGATCACAAAATCTCAGTTCAATGAAAGTGTTGAAGCTTTAATCTAATTAATAAATTAGGGATGACAGCTGTTTCACATTTATGAGGAAACCAGGACAGCATTAAAAATCACCAGTGCTTACGTTTCAAACTGAATACTGTATTGCTAAAGCAGTACTGTACCTGTCTCCAACAACCCCTAACAAACACCTTTCCTAAGTTATTTCAATTGATGACATGAAAAGACAATACATATCTGACTTGCAAGATCCTCTCTCCAAGAGTATTTTGATTATGAAATGAATGCAAAATCTTTATGACTCTTGCAAGATGCATAAAGATGATCTCCCTTCATGCAGAACTTCGGTGATCAATCTATTCAGAAGAAATATTTTAATTCTTTCATTCTACCCTGTTTTGAGTATTGTTCTCCTGTCTGGTGTTCAGCTGCTGATTCTAATCTTAATTTGTTGGACAGAAACTTATGGTCTATTAAATTTCTTTTTCCTGATCTAGATATTAATCTTTGGCACCGTCGTTCAATTAGTTCATTATGCATGTTGCATAAGATTTTTCATAGCTCTGACCATCCTTTACATTCAGATCTCTCCCTGGACAATTCTATCCTTTTCGTAATACTAGGCAGGCAGTTAATTTTAATAGCCAGGCCTTCTCCATCATGAGGCTCAATACTACACAGTATTCTAGAAGTTTTATTCCAGCTGTTACCAAGTTGTGGAATGATCTTCCTAATCAGGTAGTTGAATCAGTAGAACTTCAAAAGTTCAAAGTTGTAGCATATGTTTTTATGTTGACCAGGCTGAAATGAGTCTTTTTATAGTTTATATATGACATATCTGTTTTTGACATTGTTAATAGTTCATATAGGACATATCTGTTTTGACATTGTTATTATTTTAGAATGATTTATTGTTAATCTATTCTCATCATTTATTTATTTCCTTATTTCCTTTCCTCACTGGGCTATTTTTCCCTATTGGAGCCCTTGTGCTTATAGCATCTTGCTTTTTCAACTAGGGTTGTAGCTTGGCTAATAATAATAATAATAATAATAATAAGTACAGTCTTCCATTCTATCAAAGCTTGACTGAAATCATTTCAACTTTGAAGGAAGAGTTGTGGTACGTTAAACACGATAGGCACAATGTATAAAACAACAGACCAACAGATGATTGAAAAGACAAAGATACACAAATGATCTCCTATCATTCACATCTGCCTAACCGGTAGTTGATCCAGGATTTTGCTTGGAGGCTGGTCATGGAAGCAGCTTCCATGAAAGCAGACTCAAGTAACGAGAACATTGTGCCCTCGTTTTCAAGTCTCTCCACAGGGGTACATGCCGTCAGCATAATCACTGCTGTATCATGGTAGAGAAGGGTCTGCATTCTCTGGTATGTAGAACCCTCATTACTGAGAAAGAATGGGAGGCAGGATCTCTTTTGATTGGCTAGAATCAAGAGAATTCCATGGATCAGAGATCTGGAAACTAATCCTATCTAAAACCATGCGAGGAAGTCCTAAATATGCCTAAACATAGCAACTCAAGGATGGACTTCGATCCTTGAGGGCCGCCGAAGTGCCGACAAATAAATGTCATTCCTCTCTTGATGGGAACCCAGCTTGCCTCCCCAAGGTCATTGTATTCATGAATGAGTGCTAATACCTTAGCAAACATAGACTCTCTGTTGGGATTCTCTGCTTCCATTGTTAGGTTGACATGTCCCGGGACTTTTCCTCTATCACGAGAGAAGAAATCTCGACAAGTGCCTCAGGAAAGTCCTTAGAGTATTCACGTACTGGTCAGAGATCGCATCCAGGGCAACACCCTGAAGAAAGTTCAACTCTACTGAGGACGATCAAGTTTGTAAAGCTTATGCGTGTGGAATATCACGCTCATGGAACATCATAACCGTTGATGACTGGCTAGTAAACAATCGTTTGTGTTTGCTTGTTTGCCTAGAATGCCTCCATGTGGTAGGCAATATGTATGTGTGGATACCTTACAAGTGTGAAAACCTTACATACATGAAGACATTGCACATGGAGCACAAACATATGGAACCCTTGCATATGGAGAGCTCTCATTACTCAGAAAAAATTTGAAGACTTTCCCCTAAGCCAAGTCTCCTTGGGGCAACTGTAGTCTTCTGGTGGAAGCAGCATAAGAAGATACAGGAACCAACAAAGCAAGATCATCCAGGAAGGGGAAAAAAGGGTAGCAGCAGTCCATGAGCTCCGTTTTGTGAAAGAGGGACAAATGCACTATCTCTTAGATGAGGAGAGCTACAGTAGGAGTGATGAGCAAGTGATTCCTATGAATCAGACTTCCTGGACTTCTTTGACAAAGTCTTCATGTAATTCTAGAAGTTGCAACAAAGACAAAGACGAAGATATGACAGAGAAGGAAAAAAGTTAAAGTCGGTTTTCTATGTTATTCGTCAAAGCCGATGACAATTATCTCGGGAGGAATGAGCCAAAACAGCCCAACCAGGAGAAGCATCCTTAGCACCTAACCATGGTCAGGAAAACACAGGAGGAAAGAAAAGTAGAGCCCTTCCTCTTCACGCTTAATTAACAACAGACTATTTCTCCACTGAAGTTCGGAAAAAGTAACTCAATAGTTGTTCTAAGGCTACACACATGAGGGATAGAACAGCATGAGACATGTCACCCAACAGGAACAATTATGATGGATACTGACAGATAGCAGTTATTGGAAACAGTGCATATCCTTGACTTCTTCCATCATGAGATTCCAGCTGTAACAAAATTGCTGTCAGGCTTTTGGCCAAGGAGAAATGATGTCATGTGTCAACATTCTTATGGCAATGTTTCGTAGCGTAACTAACTAAAGAATAAAGATAAGCTAAAAGCTGAAAACTTATTTAAAAAGCAGAATAAAATTTCTATATAGCAATAATGGTTACATGAACAAATAACTTGAAAGTGCATCATTGGATCCTCAGAGGGTTAATATCCCTCAAACGTGACTGTTTGCAGGAGCATTTATTCAATCTGAAAGAAAAAGAAAAAGATTAACAGCCTGATGAGGACACCAAGAAGTAAGTCAGAACTCTCTGACGGCCGAAGTCAAAGTGAGAATTGCTCCATCTGATAGGGCAACTGTTTACCTCATTAAAAGTTTGGAGCATCATTCCAGCTTACCTGTAATCATACCCCTATTCAAAGACCATGGCATGTATTTGTGTAAGAACAAATAAGGGCTTATAATAATTGAGAACTTATAAAATAAAACACTTAACGTACTTTATCTTCATTACGATCGATCTGTGACTTTTGAGTCATTAAATCCTTCTTGAGTGTTTCAACCTGCATGGCCCGTTGTTCCTGCTGGGCCAATGCTAAAAAGTCATACGGACGACGCAACTGGAATATGGAATCCATCTGGAAGAAGATGATAAAGAGTGAGCTAAAAAACTTTGAGTACACTAAAACATGATTAGGGGAAACATTGCCACAATTACATAATTTTCTATTATTTAGATAATTAGTGTTTCCACTTACCATCGCAACTTGCATCCAAACAACCTCTTTACAACTCTATACTGTACTTACTATATTGATATAGATTTTTTTGGAAAATCATCAAATTGCCTTAGAATTTCCAAGTCAAACAAGCTCTTTCCCCTGACACGCACTTTCTAGAATTCCCAGAACTCACTGTAGATGATGCTTTGATCAATTCATGAACGCTTTAGCAGTAGAACACTGAACTAATCGGCAGGGATGATAATTTGAAACAACCCAATCTGACCCCGCTTTACCCAGCAAATTGCAGGAGGGCTTTTTTTCCCAATAAGAATTTAATAATTCTAGAATTCAAATATGATAATGGGAGATGCCCATTCTTAGCCGCCGAGGCATGAAGATAGTAACATTGTACTTCAAGAGTGACAAAGTTCAACCTGATACAGGTGTAATTTTTCTATAACTTAACAATCCAAAACTGGCAAAAGTCATGAACTTCACCCAACAAAGGGAATTTTCATCTTATTTCTATAAGATAAGACTCCTGGGTGCTTATTCCAGCATTGGTTCCTAGTGTAGTATTAGTGGAATGCATTATACTTACAATGGAAAATTAACTAACAGTGGCAAGCCACATTATTTTGGCACTGTACAAATAGTTTGTGACGAAGAAAGATTGCCAAGAAGCAAGTTAGTTTTTTAAAGATACAAACTATCATGTGAAGATGCTTTTGTTATTAGCTTGCTTGCATAAAGTGTACCGCATAACACGCGCCGGTCCATCTCGTACACCGTAAAAAAAAGAATAATAGTTATCCCTTCACAAGATGATCATGCAATCCAAACTCCCAAAGATTACAAAGTCAGTGAGATCGAGTAATGTAAGTACAGCTATACTTGTTTCGGTAAAAATATATCACGAGATGAATGTAGCTTGTTGGTAAAAGTGTAAACTTTTTTTATTAATTGTGAAATTTATTTTTTTTTATAAATTTTGATTATATTACCTTGCCCTGAGTGAAGCCAGTAAAGAAACAATAACAGGGTAAGGTAAGAACACAGTAGTCTAAGGGAGGTTACAAAGGGGCGTCAGCCAGCCCCGGTGGGTATGTAGGTAATGACATGGCTCATGGATCATAGGTTAGGGTAGGTTGTATTCTTGTGTAGGGCTATGCAGTATAACGGCCATGGTTACGAACGACTAGAAAATTGGAAGGAAATTCCCATTTTCTATGTGCATATAAAGCCCTGGCCGTCGATGTAGAAAGGATCCATTTTCTCGATACTCTAGCATATTGTCAGTGGCAGTCACCATAGAAAAAAGGATTATAAGAGGTATGGTAATAACGTATATAATTACCAAAACTAGACCTAGTAGTATAATTGAAAAAGAAACATTACATGATTTACCACTGTCTGAATTACTTCAGCTGGAGTTTAGATCAGGCCCAATACTTCAAGGAAGATATGTTAGGGGGCATACGCAATAGGGGTGTACGTGTGATAGCGGCCACCTGTATGTTTGATTACGGCTAACTTAGAATACGGCAGTGTAAGGGGGGTTGCGGCAGGGCGTTAACTGTTCAAGCTTGCGCCACCACCTGATAGGCGAACAGAGCGCTGCCAAATGGGTGTTATTATAGTCAGGCAGGAAACAATGCTTGGGGGAAATTTTACGATCGAGTAACTTGGCCGTGGCTTCAGCGGATGACGCATTGTCACGCCCTTTCCCTAACCTAACAATTCATGATATTTATCATAGTAGTATCAAATGTCACTATAAATGACATGTCCCTAATAACTACAAACTTAACGAAAGGGGTAAAAATGTAGATTGATAGGACAGTATTAAATTGTAAAGACGAACGATTCTTAGACTTGGATGACACGGGCTCTATCTATCGGGAAAGTTGGAAACTAAGCAGGAGTTACCCGTGACATGCGATCGGACGGTGCTGAACTTAGAAAATATTGCCGTGGTCAAGGTAAATAATGATATTATTCAAAATGATAAAATAACATCATATTATGGTATATTGGATCATAGTAAAGAACATCTCCATAATGAAAAACGATTTGGCGAGTATTAAGAAAGATATCGCCTGTCCCTAAAAACTACATTCACCCCTGAAACAGACCTATGGTTAGTCTTCATTTTAAAGCTTTGATCTAGAACCCTATAGATTATAACTACCGAAGACAGAATATTCAATATTCACACCCTGAATTATTCTGATAATATTGGCATTATTCCTAGCAGCCATATCTTCACCTGAAATAAAGTATTAAATCAATATACCCCATAGTAAATAAATGTAAAAGATGGGACAGTTATGGTACCCTAAACTACACACCCTTTTTAGTAGTGCTATATCTTCTATTGTTTCACTTATGTATACTTACTTGTGCCTGAATTTTCCCATCTTCGGTTACCACCCAGTGCGTGGTGCAATATGCTTTCAATATCAGGAGAGTATACGTAAAAAGAAATAAACATCGGATACTAAACCGTCTTCGCTCCATGGCGATGTCTTCTTCAGATTCTACGTTTATTGGTATAATATATCTATCATTATTTACATATTTATGGCATACATTTTCTTATAAAGGTAATAAAATATTCAATATATTTTTTCCTTTTATTTAAAATATAATTTGAATATCAATACCTCTAAAAATTTCATTTATTTATGCCAAAAATGTATTTTGTGACGTCATGGTAAACAAAGCAAATTCAAGCCTGTGATTGGTTGATCTTCTACACATATATCTATCATTATTTACATATTTATAGTACACATTTTCTTATAAAGGTAAGAAAATATTCAATATAATTTTTTCTTTTATTTAAAATATAATTTGAATATTAATACCTCTAAAAACTTTATTTATACCAAAAATGTATTTCGTGACGTCATGGTAAACAAAGCAAATTCAAGCCTGTGATTGGTTGATCTTCTACACATAGTCATGTATAAATAAGAGAACTTGCTTTTTGATTGGTTTAAAAGCAATATTGACTATGTTACCATGGTAACTGAAGCAAGCAAGTTCAATAAAGGGTACTTTATTAAGCAATGGCAAAAATTCTAATTTTTTTTAATAGATAAGTTTTCTAAGGCACAGAGTACTTAAAACGTCCCTATATGAGAGCGCATTCCATAATCGATATTAGCTAGAAGTATTTACTGCAGTGTGCTACTCGAAAAATAAAAAAATCTATAAGCTAAGTAACTATATCAATGGTAGTATGCTGTAATTAATTTGCATTTCCATTAAAACTATTTCCTTAAACCACGTACACATCGCTGTCGTGTCATAAGCTACCGTAAACCCGGTCCTTACCAATTAAACTGTCAATATATTTGCATAATTATGTAATTCTTATATGTAAAGATTTTTTTTAATCACGTGCGTACTGATAAGGAAACTAGTAACTTATGTATATCTATTTTACCAACAAACTGCAATTAAGAAAATTATTTCAATAATTAAAGTTAAGCTTTAAGATAAATGAATAAAATTGAAGTTATGTTAAACTGTGAAATGGAACCTTAACAAGTATTGGAAGTAAAGGCAAAATTCACTTAAACCATAAGAATCTTGGATAACTTTATCATCACAATAATAAGGTCTTAACATAAAAATAGATAGGGTGAAATCTCAGATGATTCAGATAAAATAATGTTTACGAAATAGCAATTTTCAAAAGGCAAATACCAGCAATTGGAGCACAGAGAAATTGCAATGATATTACGCGAGATGACATTGAAGCATGGTATATATATATATATATATACATATATATATATATATATATATATATATATATATATATATATATATATATATATATATATATATATATATATATATATACATATATGTGTGTGTGTATTATGTTTTATATATATATATATATATATATATATATATAATATATATTATATATATGTATATATACTGTGTATATATATATATATATATATATATATATATATATATATATATATATATATATATATATATATTAATGAACACAAAGTTCAAAAGAAGAGTGTAGTCCATAAATATGAAGTTGTCATGAATAGGGTTATTGCATTAATTGAGAGAGAGAGAGAGAGAGAGAGAGAGAGAGAGAGAGAGAGAGAGAGAGAGAGAGAGAGAGAGAGAGAGAGAGAGAGAGAGAGAGAGAGAGAGAGAGAGAGAGAGAAATTATAGTGATTTCGTTAACAAGTTCAATGAGACTGAGAATCACGTGTAGTAGAGATAGAATCAAATCGAGTGCCAGGAAGCTCCTATCGTATAATTGTAAACGAAGCACTTTTGTAGGAGACGAAACTTACTTGTTTTACTTGTTTTGGGTTTAAATCCAACCCTCCACTGAAGTCGAGTGAACTACTTCTCGGGCGGGTCCATATCAATCATCTAACGTAACATTTTCATTATAACTTAGACAATTCGTTGATTGTAGCATCTTCCAAATCATATGATCTTGTGAAAAGTAATGTCTTTAGTTTCTTCTTAAATTCAATTGCTCCCTTTAGGACCTTCATTTCAGTTGTAAAGCAGTAATGCGTATCTATCAAGAGGTTGGGTACCAAAATGGAAGAAAGGAAGCAAGGGCGGAAATAAAGTAGAAGGATCTGAAAAATGCAGCTATGGAGCCGAGGGAATATTCCATAGGCACTTAATTAATGCCTACAGTACACCCCACGATCTTTACGGACTGTCTTACCTAGGAGGATGAGATCTAGTAGAAATTAGGTTATTTGACTTTCCACACAAGAGATTATTTTTTTTTTAAGTTAGAGGAGAACTTAGAATAAAACTGTTCTTAATAGTATTAAACTTTCTCACAATGTGTTAATCCCTAAAAGGATTCCTGTGTTACATACGGTCTTGGAATGTTTAATGCTTGCTCTTTTTAATATAAAGATATTATAAATTTGATCATGAAGTTTATTATTATTATTATTATTATTATTATTATTATTATTATTATTATTATTATTATTATTATTATTATTATTAAGCTATAATCCTAGTTGGAAAAGAAGGATGCTATAAGCCCAGGGGCTCCAACAGAGAAAATAGTCCACTGAGGAAAGGAAACAATGAAAAATTAAATATTTTAAGAACAGTAGCATTAAGATAAACATCTCCTACATATACTATAAAAATTTTAACAAAATATGAGGAAGAGAAACAGGATAGAATAGTGTGCCCGAGCGTACCCTCAAGCAAGAGAATTCTAACCCAAGACAGTGGAAGACCATGGTACGGAGGCTATGGCACCATCAAAGACTAGAGAACAAAGGTTTCATTTTGGAGTGTCCTCCTAGAAGAGCTGCTTACTAGCTAAAGTCTCTCTTCTACCCTTACCAAGAGGAAAGTGGCCACTAAACTATTACAGTGCAGTAACCCCTTGGGTAAAGAAGAATTGTTTGGTAATCTCAGTGTTGTCAGGTGTATGAGGACAGAGGAGAATATTAGGAATAGGCCAGACTATTTAGTGTGTGTGTGTGTGTGTGTGTGTGTGTGTGTGTAGGCAAAGGGAAAATAAACCGTAACCAGAGAGAGGGATCCAATGTAGTACTGTCTGGCCAGTCAAAGGACCCCATAACTCTCTAGTGGTAGTATCTCAACGGGCGGCTGGTGCCCAGTGCCCTGGTCAACCTACTACCTGAACAAAATCGTGTGTGTTAAGTTATTGTTTCCTTTCTTCATTCTTCTATATCCTTCCAGTTAATATTTCCTATTTTTTTCTTAAAATGGGTTTCATCCTTTTAACTAAAGTCAAAATAGGATACAAAACTGATGGTATCATCCTCTCTGGCTTTCTGTGATCACGTGATTCGTCAATGCATAGGTTCCTGATGTTCCCGAACTCTATAGTTTTCTAGATGTTATATCTATATAGTTAGTTTTATCAATGAAATATAACGATCGCCATCGTAGGATTTTAAATTTAGAAAAGGTTAGAGATAGATAAATCAGAATATCAACAGGAAAAATAAGGACTTATTTAAAAAAAGTATATATTAAATCTCTTTTCATATTAAAATATTAATTTTTAATTACAACTATTAAATAAACAATTCATCCACAGACTCATGTCTATTGAACTAGTTTGAAAATTTTATTTGAGTCAGTCTTTAATTCCTCGTTTTCTATAAGAAATCAACTTTCCTTATGCGTGATGGGAAGCCACGAACGCAACGTAAAAGGATAAATGGTCAGAAATACTCCTTCAGCGATGTGGCATTTCTGTCTGGCCTTTCTCGTCATCGGGTTAAGAAACAATGGCTCTTGATAAATCCAAAGCTAATAGGTAAGTAATTGAAACCATTAAATTATTTCATAAACGTGGAATTAACCAAATCTACTTCATCGGGTCCTAAGTATTATGTAGGCTGCCCTTAGTTTTCTGTAGGCATATACACAGAAATAACTTTGTTCATTTTAAAATATGCCATAAAGACGTTGCATTATTTCGTAAATTTGATTATTGAAAGAAAGATTAAAATTATACCAGCACACCCAGATGTATCCAATGTAATGTGTAATAGAGCACTTGGAGAAAATAAGAACTTTATTCTAAATTATGACAGGAAAATTATCTTTGTTTTCGAAGATGAAATTTTTTTTTTATTTTTGTTTGTTAAAAAGCTCTACCTCAGAAAATGAGAATTATCTCATAAAAATAAAACTAGATTACGGAAATAAACCCTAAGAAAAAGTGGAAAACATACAAAATGTTTTAACTCCATACGAAATTGCCTTAGTATAAGGTATTTAACAGCTATGTCTCCTTTCTCAAAAGCAATCAAAACTTTGATATTTTGCTATTATTA
>NC_090752.1:489571-539571 GCF_036898095.1 Palaemon carinicauda | reverse complement strand
AGACCAGTAACAACATTGAAATAGATCTTTCATGGGTAAAGTATAAAACGACTTATGTCAGCCTGAATAGTTGAATTTGCACCGATTCAACTACCTGATAATGAATTTTCTGCAGATGTAGAGCTTTCTAGTGTTGTGGAGAGAGCAACGAGGAACCCGGAACCGATTAGGCTTATTGATTAATCATATTCATATTTCCATGATTCTAAAACAATTTCAATATTTCCAGTATGCCTAGCGAAGTTCCTGGAAGGTCCCCCAGCCTTTAATAACGAGGCGATGACCAATTACTTGAAGAAAAACTTCTTCACTCCTCCGGCGGGAAGAGACTACAACCTGGAAGGGTTCGCCCCTGCGGAAGACAGCTTCGGTGAGGTCGTCAGATACATTAAGGATCACTTCCAGAATAAGGTAAATATTAGAAAAAGACATTTGGATCTTAATTGGCCCACTTTGCCCTATAAAGTTGTATACAGTATTATTTTAAGTACACTCGACCTAAATCGAGATTTTCAATATGCTGTGATATGTATAATACATAGATTGCCATTATTTTAGACTAGTATACGCGAACTGTAAGAAAAGACGGCTAAATAATTAGATAGATATATACAGATTCAACCCTTCTCCCCTTTTATAACTACCAAGGTAGTAAGACTACCCCATCTCCCCCTTGTATGTTTGATAATGCCGATCAGCGTGACCGGATATATATGTATATATATATATATATATATATATATATATATATATATATATATATATATATATATATATATATATACATACATATAGATAGATAGATAGATAGATAGATAGATAGATAGATAGATAGCCAGACACTTCTTTATTATATAAGGGAGATGTCATACTTAAGTCAGTCTCTCTCTCTCTCTCTCTCTCTCTCTCTCTCTCTCTCTCTCTCTCTCTCTCTCTCTCTCTCTCTCTCTCTCTCTCTCTCTAATGCTACAGTGATCGGTGGAATAAAAAATTGATAGTTTTCTGTACATTTAGAAATTCTTGAGTTTCAACCAATTAAAGGCAATCTCGAATATCTTTGCTAAATGCCACATCTTCTGTTAAAGATTAGGTGTCTGAAAGTACCATGACTTAGAAGTTCAGGATTTTACGAGAAGGCGTCTTATTTCATGATAGTGAAAATATCAATCTTCTGAACTTCCCAGTACTATTTTAGGGTGATCTCTTGATTTAAAGGTTCTAGACGGTGAAAATATCAGGCCCTAGAACATTCCAGTACTATTTTAGGTTGTTATCTTGATTTAAAGGTTCATGATGATGAATATATCAGTTTTCTGAGCTTCCCAGTACTATTTTAGGGCGATCTCTTAATCAAAAGGTATTCCGAAATACAACAAAAAAGTTTCCTAACCTTAGATCTTCTGAATAATCCAGTAATAGATTTATTTTAAGGTGTTCTCTTATTATAAAGGTATTCTAAAACAAAAGTATCTCACAGTAATACAATTTATCCAATCTATATCAATATTTTCCTTCCAGAGAAACGGAATATTCATAGACATCGGTGCTGGGGATGGCGAGTACAACTCTATCAGCTTGGAACTTGAGAGATCTCTTGGGTGGACAGGCCTTCTAATCGAGCCCAACGAAGATCTCTACAGACGCCTTCTGAAGAAGGGGAGAAAGTCGATCTCTGCTAAGGCTTGTGTGTCTCCTTATTCTTATCCTGCGAAGGTAAAGTTGCTATGTCTTCCATTGTCTTTGGGTTAGAGTTCTCTTGCTTGAGGGTACACTCGGGCACACTATTCTATCCCATTTCTCTTCCTCTTGTTTTATTAAAGTTTTTATAGTTTATATAGGAGATATTTATTTTAATGTTGTTACTGTTCTTAGAATATTTTATTTTCCTTTTTTCCTTTCCTCACTGCGCTATTTTCCCTGTTGGAGCTCCTGGGCTTATAGCATCCTGTTTTTCCAACTAGAGTTGTAGCTTAGCAAGTAATGATAATAATAATAATAATAATAATAATAATAATAATAATAATAATAATAATAATAATAATAATAATATCATTATCATCATCATCAACATTATTATTATTATTATAATTATTATTATTATTATTATTATTATTATTATTATTATTATTATTGTTATTATTATTATTATTATTATTATTATTATTATTATTATTATTATTATTATTATTATTATTAACTGCTTAAATATTCGTCAAATTTCTACCCACAGCTGAAGTTCTCGTATCCTGTCAAAGAAATGTCATCGGAGTTGCAGACTGTCAAGGCTCTCGGGCAGACAAAATTGGATCAACTAAGTAAGAAAGAGGTGAGATATATGCTTGGAGCTGGTTATGGCAACACTTACTTCTTGCGCTTAGCTGGCCTAAAGTGATTCACGGGAAATCCTGTCTGTTCAGGGACAAATGATATTGATAATTCCCCTGATGGATAATTAAATATATTAGCACGAAGATGAATAATTAGATGAAATGTTTATTCTTTGTAAAACTAATTAAGGAGATGAGATATATGCTTGGAGCTGCTTATGGCAACACTTACTTCTTGTACTTTGCTGGTTTAAAGTGATTCACGGGAAATCCTGTCTGTTCAGGGACATGTGATGTTAATAATTCCTCTGGTGGATAATTATATATATTAGCAAGAAGATGAATTAGATAAAATGTTTATTCTTTGTAAAACTAATTGAGAATTCCAGCCGTAAGATAGTTATTTGGAAGTAGGCCTATAGTCAGCCTACTTGCACAACATATAAAGTTAAGTACACATCTATATGTCCTTAAACATTAGTATCGTAATAGTATTTTGTGTGATTGAACATTTCCAAATCAATATTTCTCCTCTAAAACTTAGATTTTCCTACAGGCGTCTACAGAATACAAAATCTTTGAAAGTCAATGCATCCCGCTGGAGAATTTAATCTACGCGGCTGACATAAGAAGTTCAATCGACGTCCTCATCCTTGACATGGCGGGGACAGACTTGGACATCCTCATCAGCACCAAACTAGATCTGATTCCTGAGTTAGAGGTGAGTTTTAAACTTGGAGTTCAGTTTAGACTCTTCTTTCTTACTGTTATCCCTACATTAAGGCGCCGTTGCAAAGGCTATGCCTCACCCCCGAACCTGAATCTGAGTGGTTGTTTGCCTGATGCGTCCTCTCCAATGCCCTTTATCAAATGTGTCCTCTTCCACCAAACCTCTTCTCTCCATATCATCCTTCACCTTATTTGGCCATCTAAGGGCCCGGCCAGACCAAGCGCGGCTAGCGGCGAGGTTAGCGGCAAGAGGTTATGGCGGCAAATTGAAACCTTAGGTATCTTATGTAGGTGGCCAGATAGGAGGCGCAGGAAGCCTCGCGCCTCCTATCTGGCCACCTACATAAGATACCTAAGGTTTCAATTTGCCGCGGGAACCTCTTGCCGCTAACCTCGCCGCTAGCCGTGCTTGGTCTGGCGGAGCCCTAATTCTCTGCCTCCCTCTTGATCTTCTCCCCCTAACAGTTTCCTCGCAAGCCCTCCTCATTCCCTCCTCATCACCCATTCTCAATACGTGTCCACACCATATCAGTCATGACACTTATCACCTCTGTAATATTTACTACGTCTAGGCTGGTGACTCGCAGCTGATGGTCAATGATAACTGTTATTGGTGATCTATACTTATCAATGAATTGAAAATTATGTTATATAATTTTACACTTGCCGACATTTTAATAAGAAAAAAAATGTTGTAAAACTAAAATATTCTTAAATGAATTTATATTGGTATTTTTAGACAAATGATAAATGAAAAATATTAGAAACTCTAGTCTGAAGATCTCAACTTTACATTTCATTCTTCAAGGTGAATAGGTTCAGGAATTAGAACTTTAATAACCAAGTTCACTTGCCTATCAGAATCTTAATCAATTTCTCACGTAGTTAAATAAAAGTTTATTCAGACTATTTGCTTTTAAGTGTACTATTAACTGAATTTCATGTTAGTTTTAGAATGCTAAACCCAGTGACCTTTATTATTTAAGTTCAAAATTGCCGCAAATGTTTTTATAATGAACAGGATGATATAAGCCTTTTTCTAGTCTATATATATATATATATATATATATATATATATATATATATATATATATATATATGTATATATATTCATATATATATATATATATATATATATATATATATATATATATATATATATATATATATATATATATATAACTGTTTTAATGTTGTTTCTATTCTTTAAATATATTATTCTAATTGTTCATTACTTCTTTTATTGTATATTTATTCCCTTTTTCCTTTCCTCACTGACCTATTTTTCCACTGTTGGAGCCCTTGGGACTCAGAGCATCCTACTTTTCCAACTAGGGTTGTAGCTTAGCTACTACTACTAATACTACTACTACTACTACTACTACTACTACTACTACTACTACTACTACTACTAATAATAATAATAATAATAATAATAATAATACATGACTACTCTAATTTCACAGATGATAGTGGTACGTGCTGGTGGTGCAGAAATTGGGACCGAACTAGGTGGCTACTTCTTGGAAAGGAACATGGTCGTGAAGAAAGTGTTTGGCAAGAGTCCTGAGGATGGCATCTTCGTCTTGATCAAATTCGATGCACGGAGAGATCTATAAGAGAGGCCAGGGGGCTTATTGGAAATTTAAATCCTACATGATACAAGGGCATTAAAATATTATTTTCGTCTAATCCAGGTTCCTCGTTGTTTTCTCTATAACTTTATAATTGTGGGCATACTACTAAATACGTGTTTACAAAGCTCTGCAAATTGCAGATAGTTCGTTATCATTATTTACCTCCAATACAGATAGCATAACTTGTATAGTTTTATTTCTAACTTCCATAGCTTGTCTTATGTTTCGATTATCTTATTTGGCCGGCGATTCTAAATCTCTTAATTCTATGCTAATACTTCTATATTTTCTTGATCATTACAGCTTAATAAATGCGGGTGTAAGAAATGAGTCAGCAGCTAGAGTGGATATGAATGTGTTGAGGTGGTTTGGCCATGTTGAGAGAATGGAAAATGGCTGTCTGCTAAAGGTGGTGATGAATGCAAAAGTTGATGGGAGAAGTAAAAGAGGAAGGCCAAGGTTTGGGTGGATTGGTCTCAAAGTGTTTCTCAAATATTTCTCTAATCTAAGAATATATTAATCCTTTATCTTATCAATTATATTCAAATGTTATGCTATTCGTATCTGGACCTAATAAGCAGACTATTGAGTAATTAAAAGAATAGGCTATCATATGCCCTACTCTTTAATCTCTGGTCTTTTTATTAGTTACTTACTCTAAAGATTGTTTGTCTTGTCCTATCACACAGTGATACCCTGTGTGCTACAGTACCTACAAGATCTGTTTGTCGTATACATTCTTAGGTATCCAGAGTATCACACAGGATATTCCACGTTAGTTATAAAATCAACAGTGTTTTCTGGCTTTCCTGAAGACTAACATTTCATAACGATGCTGTCTTCCTACTTTGAATATAATAATTGTTTAGAATTAACAAATATCTATACATCTAAATTACTGAGCTGAATTTTATAGATTGATAATTTTTATCTGCAAAAATTGACATTGTAATAGTGAACAGCAGAGCTGCCAAACATCAATTTTCATTCTCAAATTCGTGACATATTTAGCACGCTACGTAGCATTTGAAGGTTTTATATGCTGAGGAAAGTGCATTCATGTAATGATTGAAATGTTTAACTTTGTTTTCTTAACAAAAATAAACATGTCCATGCCTAACATAATATAAATTGAAATAAAACATTACGCCTCAGAACAGTTCTTTTATTTTCATTGATATAAGATTTCCCTAAGATAAAAACAATCACCATCAAATGAGTTATGGGGTCCTTTTACTGGCCAGGCAGTACTATATTGGATCCCTCTCTCTGGTTATGGTTCATTTTCCCTTTGCCTACAAATAGTCTGGACTGTTCTTTACAGATTCTCCTCTGACCTCATACTTCTGTTAACACTAAGATTACCAAACAATTCCTCTTCACCCAAGGGGTTAACTACTGCACTGTAATTGTTTAGTGGCCACTTTCCTCTTGGTAAGGCTAGAAGAGACTCTTTAGCTAAGGTAAGCAGTCCTTCTAGGAGGACACTCCAAAATCAAACCATTGTTCTTTAGTCTTGGGTCGTGCCATAGCCTCTGTACCATGGTCTTCCACTGTCTTGGGTTAGAGTTCTCTTGCTTGAGGGTACACTCGGGCACACTATTCTATCTTATTTCTCTTCCTCTTGTTTTGAGAAAGTTTTCATAGTTTATATTTATATTTTAATGTTGTTAATGTTCTTAAAATATTTTATTTTTCCTTATTTCCTTTCCTCATTGGGCTATTTTCCATGTTGAAGCCCCTGGCCTTATAGCATCTTGCCTTTCCAACTATGGTTGTAGCTTAGCAAATAATAATAATAATAATAATAATAATAATAATGTTCTTAAAATATTTTATTTTTCCTTATTTCCTTTCCTCACTGGGCTTTTTTCCATGTTGAAGCCCCTGGGCTTTATAGCATCTTGCCTTTCCAACTAGGGTTGTAGCTTAGCAAATAATAATAATAATAATAATAATAATAATAATAATAATAATAATAATAATAATAATAATAATAATAATAATAATAATAATGAACACAGTAGAAATAATGCAGACAATATCGAAAAAACGAGAATTTAAGAGGTGCCGTTTCAAAGGCATGATCTTTCTACTACTAATCTATACCTCGTCTCGTCTGCTTACGGATTTCTTCGAAGGTAATTTTATCATTCGTTATTTGTCTTAATTGAATATTTTACTAACAAATATTATCATTTTTAACCATTTTAAAAATATTATAGAAATTAGGGGCATTTAGGGTTGTTGTGGCCTAATTGGTAACGTCTCTGCCTGGTGTTCGAGTCCCGTTCAGACTCATTAGATCCTTTAGTGTCTGCAACCTTACCATCTTTGTGAGCATTTGTGAGCAAAGGTCTATCTGTTCAGTCATCAGCAGCCATTGAATGGTCCTCCCTGGTCGTAGCTTAGGTGGAGAGGGTGCTTGGGTGCTGATCATGTGTGTATATGGTCAGTCTCTTGGGCATTGCCCTGCTTGATAGGGAGTCCTCAGCAGCCATTGCCTGGTCCTCCCTGGTCGTAGCTTAGGTGGAGAGGGGGCTCGGGCGCTGATCATACATGGTCAGTCTCTAGGGCATTGTCCTGCTCGATAGGGAGTCCTCAGGAGCCATTGCCTGGCCCTCCCTGGTCCTAGCTTGGGTGGAGAAGGGGCTCGGGTGCTGATCATACATGGTCAGTCTCTAGGGCATTGTCCTGCTCGATAGGGAGTCACTAGCAGCTATTGCCTGGCCCTCCCTGGTCGTAGCTTGGGTGGAGATGGGGTATGGGCGCTGATCATATGATATATGGTCAGTCTCTAGGGCATTGTCCTGCTTGATAGGACAATGTCACTGTCCCTTGCCTCTGCCATTCACGAGCGGCCTTTAAACCTGTAAACCTACAGTAGGCTAGTGGAATTGAACACTTACAGTAGGTGTTACCTACAAGGTATTGGTGCATAAGTAGAGGTTTTTTTATTATTATAATTACTAGCCAAGCTACAACCCTAGATGCAGAAGCATTATGCAACAAATCCTAGGGCTGCAACATGGAAACAGTTTAGTGTGGGGAGGAAATTAATAAATTAATAAACTACATGTATTTGAGATTTAATAAAACTAACATAAAAAATTTCAAGATAACTAGCAATGGGGTGTATGTATAATATCGGCCACCTGTATGTATTATTATGTCTAACTTAGAATATGGTTGTGTAAGGTGGGTCGCAGGGGGCGTTAGCCCCCGTTAAGTAAGTAAGTAAGGACACGGCTTGTAGGTTAGGTTAGGGGGAAAGTTTAGGTTAGTAGATGTCTAATTTTAATCAACATGTGAGGAACTGGCTGCTAATATACAAAGGCTCCCTAGCAACGACAGAATAGATCAGCCGTATTTAAGCTATGAAACGAGACTTCATAAGTTCCACCGATTTAACTCCGGGATTAGGAAGATCATTATATAATCTGGTCACGGCCGGAATAAAACTTTTAGACTAATGCACTGTAGTATTGAGACTTATGATGAAGAAGACAAGACTGGAAACAAAGCCTGTGTATAACAACGGGCAGGTCCTCCCGTGTGCATAGAAAATTGGCATTTCCCTCCTATTTCCTAGTCTTTCGTAAGAAGTGGCCATTGTAATAGAAAACCCTTGTCCGTTGTTCTGCAAAACCACTACTCAAGAATAGCACCTAACCTAAACATCCCCACCCAACCTAATATATAAGCCCGGTCCATAACTAATAGGGGGGCGTTAGCCCCCCTGCGATCCTGTTTAGACTACCGATTTCTTAGCTTACCCTGTGTTTGATTTGCAACCCTCTTCACTCCTAGCAAGGTAACACAATCATATATCGTAAAGGAAATTTATTTCACAAGAAATAAGAAAGCTTACACTTGTTGCAGTGAGCTACTTTCAGCCAATAATATATATCAACAAAAACAAATATAGCTTACAGTATTTACATTACTCAAAAGTCACTGAAGTCAGAATCTTCAGGTATGATCTTTTCGAGGGTTAACTTTTTTTATTGTAGTGGGTGAGGTGGCCCGGCAATTAGCAAAGAAGAATATCTTTTTGTCATTATGGGGCCTATCATCAACTAGAAGGCTTCTTTATAACTTGAAAAATACGGCATTTTGACAGTTGTCGTCATCAAAATACTTCAAAATAGCTAATAATACAACAGAAACACTGTTTTTCTCAAAGGACTATTGATTACTTATGCAATTTTACAACCTAGGGTAGGGTGGCAAGCCTATTTGTTGTAAAGCCATAGTCAAGGCTATTTATTTCTATTGACGTGTAGGGTAGTCAAAAACCCTTTTATGTTAAGCTACAAATGAATCTGGTATTGAAAGTTCTCATTTACTGTACTGTATTCATCTTATCTCTTATATGTCTACCTTTGGAGGTACAGAATTAGACTAGTTGGTAAATATTGAATAAAGAACCCCCCACATGTTCTCCCCCTTAATAAACCTGGAACACTATTTGCTTACCCCCTGCAACCCTACACATAGGCTACCTGAACTGACCTAAGTTGTTGGATTCATAGTCATCGTAGTACAGTATCCTTGAACAACTTATGTGCAACTGCACATTAAGGGAACATTAAGTAGATCAATTTTGGGTAGTAGGTATATAGATTTACAAATAGGTCACCTATTTCATCCTATTTCCACCATGTCAAAAAGCTGTTTACTGTAGAAAAAAATATTCTGATTATCGCAGAAAATGATCATACCTGAGTGATTATTCATAAATTGAATTTCTTGTCAAACTATCGCAAAGGTCCTGCAATTGTTTTCAATATACAACATTCATGGCGAACGATGGATATAACTTAAGATATATTGCATTTTGAAACATGTGAATGAAGAGTGTTGAGTAAAGATACAGTGATCTAGGTTAAGTTTGATGGGGCTACCTTAGGCTAGGGCATATCCGATCAATTTCATTGAAACTAAAACACAATGGGGTTTGCTGTATGCTCGGGCATAGGAAAAATTATTGAAATTCCTGTTTTATCTGCATCCAGTCAGTACCTGTCTGCAGAACTAATGTATTTTGGTACCATATTTTTATTTTATGTAAAAATAGTTCATTCATGTGAAAAATTTGTAAAGATGGAAGGCTTTAGGCATTCCGTCCTTAGCCAAAGCTCAGAAATGAATAGTCTTTGACAGGAGGCAGGTGAGCTGGGTTACTTACCTTCTCTCACCACCTGTCCTCAACTACCTCATAAATGATTTCATTTTCTATTCCAGCTCCGATAAAGACACTCCCTATTTTAAAAGACTTTGGTTTGTATAGCTAAGAAAAATGCAAATTATTTTTGCCTTTTTATATTGTTTAAAAATTAAGCCTTACTAGTAGGCATCATTTCCTAGCATGTAAGCTAATTGGCCATCAGTCAGTGTAATTGTAAGAATACATCCTATGTGTATTATAGAATAAAATGATTTAAGATAACCATTATATCAGCAGTGAAGTAATAAAGAAATAGAATATGGTATTCAACTAATTTTCTTGCAGCTTACCTAGATTTACTGAGAACGTGATAACTTGAAACTGTTTTAATCGTTGATCAGTTGGTACTATTATTTCAGTGAAAAGTTTTATTCTACTGGTAGTCAAGAAACCAGTAGCTTTACTATTTACTGCAGTACAGTATTACATTATTTTTGCATGATTTTCTTTTATTACCTATGAGTGATAGATCAAATTCTCTATAGACAGAAGTCAATACTAGATAGAGGATTATCCTGCAATGCAGGAGTTGTCTCATTGAAATACAGTATAGTACCTCAATTGTCTTTCACTGAAAAATATATCAAATTTTCTTTGAATTCAAGGCACGCAGCAATGTCCAAGATTCAAGTACTTCGGAATTTGGTTCGTGAATTACGGCTCTCGCTACCAAGCCATGAGAAGTTACAGCATTCACCCGCCTTTACATACATAATGGAATATTATAGGAAAAATGCTGTTACTGACCAGCAGTATTGTCGTGAGCAGGAAGAAATGGCTTACACAGCACAGACCTATTCTACATATTTAGAGTCCAGTAGAAGGTATGTATGGAAAAAGGCTGCAATATTTTTGACTACTTTACTTTGTTCCTTAGTACAGTAGTGTATTTCTTTCTATATTCAAATTGCACAATACCCTTTTTTTCTATGAATCTTATCTCTGAATAGCAATAGTTATTAAGTGGAAATGTCAACATATTTTTATTATTTAATTGTTCCGTAACTGGAATACAAACCACGCTATTTAATAGGGGTACAGTGAACCCTCGTTTATCGCGGTAGATAGGTTCCAGACGCGGCCGCGATAGGTGAAAATCCGCGAAGTAGTAACACCATATTTACCTATTTATTTAACATGTATATTCAGACTTTTAAAACCTTCCCTTGTACGTAGTACTGTTAACAAACTACCCTTTAATGTACAGAACACTTAATGCATGTAATACAGTACCCTAAACTAAAACAGGCACAAATATTAAAGGCGACTTTATATCATGCGTTTCCTAAACACGCCAAAAAGCACGATAAAAAATGGCAACCAATGTTTTGTTTACGTTTATCTCTGATCCTAATGAAGAAACAAACGCATTTACACATCTGTTTATAGGTTAGTTTTTGCATCAATTATATTGATTATTCAGTACAGTATGTTGATTTGGTTATTACTAATGTTTTACTTAATTTTTCTTAGGACTTCCAAATGAAATTTTTTTCTTTATGACGCCGCCTGAAACGACGGCGTCATAAAGTATGCTCAGTAAACAAACTAAGGAATTTAACCCGCATGATGAAAGTGATAAATAATGATATTACAGTAAAAGCTTTTATAAAATATGTTATTACAAATATTATTTACCGTATCTATATAAAATCATACATACGTAGCAAAGCAGGAAAACAATCTACGAGAGAGAGAGAGAGAGAGAGAGAGAGAGAGAGAGAGAGAGAGGAGAGAGAGAGAGAGAGAGAGAGAGAGAGAGAGAGTTGTTTTACATACGTAAATGTAAATTTTAAACAAAACAAAAATAGCCCCATTACATATAAAATAGATTACAAATATTTTACTTTATCATATTACAGTAGTCTGTATAATACTGTAAAGTTCAGTACAGTATGTTGTTGTTAAAGTCGTGGCGATGAAATTCTCACGAAACAAAAACACGCCATTTGATTACAACAGCTGATTCATTCTCTCTCTCTCTCTCTCTCTCTCTCTCTCTCTCTCTCTCTCTCTCTCTCTCCTCTCTCTCTCTCTCTCTCTCTCTCTCTCTTCGTGTTATACAATACTTACATTTAGATGAAGAAACTAAAATTAGTTTTCTTAGTGTCAATTAAATACGAAATGAAATAATTAGGCCGAGTCTACATCCATTTCAATCATAGCCAAAAATAGGGCATCCGATTTCATCAGCAAACCACTATTTTTTGGGAAATATCATTTTATTCTAGAAAATAGCCACTCTTTAAATAGTTAATTGCACATTAAGAAAGCGTGTACTTTTGTTTTTAAATTTCGGGTGTGTTTTAAAAATCGAGTATTGTTGACTTTTTTTTTTTTTACTTTTGGCTGTGATTAGATCAGCTGTCATCTAGCTGCCGCTCTTGAGTGTGTACGAATACACTAACAAAGTATCATTTATACCATTTCTTAACTTATTCAAACTGTCTACAGTATACAGTTGATATTACATAAGCACCAATGTGTTATAACCTATCAAATTTTTTTGTTTATTACATTTAAACCCCCCTCTATCTCTCTCTCTCTCTCTCTCTCTCTCTCTCTCTCTACCTATCTCTCTCTCTCTCTCTCTCTCTCTCTCTCTCTCTCTCTCTCTCTCTCTCTCTCTCTCTCTCTACATCTCTCTCTCTCTCTCTCTCTCTCTCTCTCTCTCTCTCTCTCTCTCTCTCTACCTCTCTCTCTCTCTCTCTACCTCTCTCTCTCTCTCTGTGTGGGCTACTTTTCACTACCTCCCATTCCTTACCTCTCTCTATCTCTCTAACAAATGATATCTTTGTTGCTCCTCAAAGTTTCATTTATATTGAAAATCAATCATGATTCAATTTTCCTTACTTTCTCCAATCTCGCACCATCGGTCACATCGCGGTATTTTCGATATTTCCGGAAAATCCGCAATATATGTATAGACATGGGTTATGAAAAAAATCCGCGAAGTGGTGAATCCGCGATGGTCGAACCGTGAAGTAGCGAGGGTTCACTGTATTACTTTCGGCATAGCTGAAATGACGAGCCATTAAAATTTAACGAGGGTTTACTACCCCACACCGCTATTTAGCGGGGGTAGGGGAGGGTAGCTTGCTACTCCCCCCCTCACACACGCCTGTGCTTGAGCTCACTTTGCTTTCGGCTCGGATGGTAATCGGACGTGTCCGCTTTCATCCTCGCCGCCATTGGCAGCCATTAATGCTTTTTTGCTTTTTCTTTTACACTTTTGTGTGTGAAGTTGGCCTCTGTTATTATGCGTACCTGCCCTGTATTTCCCGACCTCCCCTGTGGAACATTCATGTCGGCGGTCGAGACCGATCCTCACGCCCTTTGTCCTTCCTGTAGGGGCCAACGGTGTGATAGAGATAACAGGTGTAGTAAGTGTAGGAAGTGGTAACGTGTAAGCCCCGCCACTTGCCAAATGGTGTAGCCTTCACTTTGACTTTGTAAAATACAGACAGACTTATAAGTATTAGTATCCTCATCTGGCTATTTTAATCATTTGTTTTTCCTTTTGATTAAATAAATTCTCTTGCAGAAAGCCTTGTTCAAGGGATATTAATTAAAGAAAGCCAAGGATATGAAGTGAGTCCTGATAACTGTAATTATTAGTTGTACCGTAACCGAAATACAAACCACGCTATTTAATATGGGTATTACTTTCGGCGTAGCTGAAATGACGAGCCATTAGAATTTTAACGAGGGTTTACTACCCCCTCGCTAGTTAGCGCGGGGGTAGGGAGCTACCCCTCCCCCCCCTCACACACCTGTGACTAGCTCACCTTGCTTTTGGCTTGGGTGATGAACAGACGTGTCTACTCCCACCCTCGCTTATTGACAGCCTTTGATCTTGTTTTGCTTTTTCTTTTCAGTGTGCTTGGAAGTTGGCCTCTACTATGCGGAAGTGTCCCGGCTTACCTGACCGCCCTTGCGGAACGTTTATGTCGGCGGTGGACACAGACCCTCACACCTTATGTCCTTATTGCAGGGGCCAATGGTGTGAAAGAAATAAAGTTTGCGGTGAGTGTAGGGAGTGGTCTACCTCCCAGTGGGAGAGGTTTTCACGGCGCTTGAAGAAGAAGTTTAAACGGGATATTTCTCCTTCAAAGGTTTCCTTGAAGAGAGAAAATCCCAAGGACTCTTCTTCCATAGCCCAAACTTCCTCCGAAGCTCCCACTCGATCAGTCTCTTCCGAGAGGCCGTCGAGTGGTAGCGTAGGCCATACTTGTGTTCGCCAACCTCGGGGTGCGGGAGAGGGAGTTGCCTCCCATAGCAAGGCTCCTCCTCCTCCCCCGGGCGAGGTTATTTCTGCTAATGTCTCTAATGATGATTTATTGCAGCTTTGGGCTTCCTTGGGGCTTCAGGGTTTGCCCTCCAAGGAAGCCCTGTTTGGCATAATTAGGTTGGGGGCTGCTGTCAAACAGTCGCCGGCGATAGCAGAGGTTCACCCTCTGTCTATCGTCGACGTTGTTGTGGCAGAGGCTTCCGACGAGTTAGGTCAAACCTCTGCCTTGGATGCTGAAGCCTTGGTTTCCCCCTCCGAACATCCTTCGAGGGAGGAGCTAAGTCCAACGGTCTCTCCTGCAGGTGATTCTCCCCCTCGGGGGAGTTCACTAACAGAGACTCCTCTTCGGAGGACTGATGATGGTCTGCCTGCTGCCCCCAGAGGACGTATCAGACGTAAAGCTCGTCTTCCTCTTCGCCGTAGAGGCCTTCCTTCTCCGCACAAGGGAGTTAGGAGGCGCCTCTTCGGTTCTTCGCCTTCGCAGTCCCCCGCAGAGGATCCTTCTCGCCGTGCAGTGACTGTTGCAGCTGCATCCCTGGACCTCTCTGCTGATCATTCGCGATCTCCTTCGCCTGCCAGACCTGCTGATCTTCCTTCTCCGTTCCTGGCTGCTGACGCGCTGTGGGCGCCCACGCACCCCGTTATCCAACGGGCACCGGTCACTTCAGGGCAAAAGGGGCTTTCTCACATTGTGAGCAAGTCCCTTAAGTGCCAGGTATCCCCTGTGCGCCCATGTTCTCCTACGTGCTCGCACGCAAGCACTCGCCTGCTGTTCCTGAGACTACTCTCCAGAAACATCCTGTGCCAGGGACAACGCGCCAGCGATCTCCTGCTGCAGAGTCTACGCGCCAGCGCTCTCCTGCTCGCCGTTGATCTCCTGCGCGCCAGCGATCTTCTCCTCGCCAGCACACATCTGCGCGCCTTGATCCTGATACGTGCCCTGCGCGCCCACGATCTCCAGTTCGCCAGCGCTCTTCACCTGCGCGCCAGCGCGCTCCTGCATACCATCGTTTGCCCGCGCGCCCACAATCTCCGGATCTGGGCACAGGAGGGAAGACTCTGCTTTCACCTTCTCGTCAGCGATCTCCTGCGCGCCATCGGACCTCGCCCGCGTGCCATCGTGCACAGTCACCTTCGCGTGCACTTGTTCCAGCCCTTGCTGTTCGCCCTTCTGGAGGTCTCCGAGATCCTGTGCGTCTACGCACCCACGAGCAGTCACCTTCGCGCGCAACTACCCTGGTGGTTCCTACTGCGCACCCTCTGCCTTCGCCAGATCGCGCACCTGCGTGCTACCGATCACCTGCGCGCCCGCGCCCACCATCACCTGCACGCCATCGCTCGCCAGCACGCCCACGCGCCTACTCACCTGCTCGCCATAGATCGCCTACGCGCCCCCTCGCCAGTACGCAGTCGCTCACCTGCGCGCCATCACTCGCCTGCGCGCCATCGCTCGCCTGTGCGCCATTGCTCTCCTGCTCGTCAGCAATCGCTCGCCCGCGCGCGAACCAGGGAATATTCTATCGTGCCAGCGCCAGCACGATCCCCAGCATGATTCTCATCGGGATTCACAGCGCGAGCCCCCGCGCGAGGTTTCAGGAACAAGAGCATCCAGGTTGTCTTCTTCACGTTCCCCCCCAGCAAGCACAGACCAGCGCGCTCGCAGGAGGAGGGGAAGTCTTCGGATAGGTCCAGGAACCAATCTTCTTCCCTTTCTTTTCAGGCAGGCCCAGTTGTAGTGTCTACTCCTAAGGATTGCCCAATTCCCTTCCCTCCAGAGGGAGTCTCTGACACAGCATCTGTCAGTAAGCAGCCATGGTTTGGGCCCCTTATCAGAGCTGTAGTTCAGGCTGTCAAGCCTGCCTTCTCTGAGTTGGGCCTCAAACCAAGGGCAGCTCCGACCCCACTGAAGAGGAAGAGAGGAGTAGAAGCCGTGGTGACTTCTCCCAGGGTCAAGCTGGCTCCTAGGAAATCCTTGAGTAAGGCTCCCTCCCCCCCTCAGACTTTCTCTCCATCTCCTGTGGACGAAGATTTTCTGTCCTCAGGGGAATCTACCGAGGTGAGACGTTCTCCCATCGCACCAATGGGAGAAACCCCACCTCGAGCAGGAGAATCGTCTCGAGTTGGGGCGGAGAAGAGCCCTCAGACTTCGTTATTGGAGTCCTGTATCTCTCCTAGGAGGGAACCTAAGGACTCTAAGACCATCCCTAAGTCTTCCTCTAGGATTCGAGCAGATCCAACGAGACCATCGGAGAACGTCCACGTGTCCCCCCCAGTAGAGCCTTTGGGGACGGGAGACTTTGCTGCCAGTTCTCCAGGAGGAGAGCAATAGGAATCAGAGCATGCCTTCTGGCAGGTCCTGACCCTGATGAGGCATCTCAACGGGTTCCTGGACCCCGAGATTCATCCTCGTGAGGGCAAGGACACGGTCCTGGACCGAGTCTTTGGCACTCAGAAACCCGCTAAGGCCAGTGCGGCTTTGCCCTGGTCCCAAGGGGTGAAGAGTGCCAGGGATAAGGTTGAGGGCCAGCTCACCGAACTCGCCTCCTCCAGCTGTTCTACTGCTGGCAACAAGCTCCTCCCTCCTCCTCGTATCCACCAGAGGAGGTACTTTGAGATCATGGAGGAGTCTTGCTTAGCTCTTCCCCTGCACCACTCTGGAAGAGCTTACCAAGGGAGTCCCTCTAGAGAGGCTCTCTAGCTGGCAAGTGACTTTCTCGGCGACAGAGATCCTAAGTCAGGAGAAGGTTGCGAAGTGTGCCATGCAGGCTACTTCGTGGCTGGACGTCTGGCTGGGGTGTCTTGGCATCCTGTTGCGATCCGAGGATCTGTCTAAGGAGAGCACTAGGAAAGCCCTGGAGACCTTCCTCCTTTCGGGCAGCCGCACCATTGAGTTTCTGGCCCACCAAGTCTCGAACTTGTGGGCCAATTCCATCTTAAAACGATGTGATGCAGTGGCAGAAAGGTTCCATTCGAAGGTCCCAGCCGTCGAAGTCAGCAGGCTCAGACATTCTTCCCTTTTGGGAAAGAATCTGTTTGAGCCTAAAGATGTGGAACAGGCAGCTGAGAGGTGGAGGAAATCCAATCAGGACTCTCTCCTCCAGAGGGCTGTCACATCAAAACCCTACAAACCTCCAGCACCTCAACAACCTCGCCCGTCCAAGACGACGAAACCGGCAGTGGCAGCAAAGACGATGGTGCCCAAACAGCAGCCCTTTCCTGTCAAAGACAAGAAAGGCAAAAAGTCCTCCAGGGGAGGGAAAAATCCTAGAGGGAGTGGCCGAGGCCGCAAACGCTAGGATTGGCAATCCCCCTGCATGTCCACCAGTAGGGGGATGCCTACAAAGTTGCGCGATCAGGTGGCAGCAACTCGGGGCCGATTCCTGGACGATTTCCGTAATCAGTCAGGGATATCGCGTCCCGTTCACAACATCTCTACCTCCCCTGACAGTGGATCCAGTGTCGTTGAGCTCCTATGCCATGGGATCGGCAAAGGGGCAAGCCCTACGGGCAGAAGTCGAGACCATGTTAAAGAAGGATGCTCTCCAGGAGGTCGTCGACGGTTCTCCAGGCTTCTTCAGTCGACTCTTTCTTGTAAAGAAGGCGTCTGGAGGCTGGAGACCAGTCATCGACCTCTCAGCTCTGAACAGGTTTGTCAAACAAACTCCGTTCAGCATGGAGACAGCAGACACGGTCAGACTTGCAGTGAGACCACAAGACTTCATGTGTACACTGGACCTGAAGGACGCGTACTTCCAGATTCCAGTCCATCCGTCTTCAAGGAAGTACTTAAGATTCAGCCTTGACAACAAGATCTACCAGTTCAAGGTGCTGTGTTTCGGTCTCTCCACAGCACCTCAGGCATTTACCAGAGTGTTCACCCTGATTTCTTCGTGGGCACATGGGATCGGCATACGTCTCCTCTGTTATCTGGACGACTGGCTGATCCTGGCAGACTCGGAGTCGACCCTTCTTCGACACCGAGACAAGCTTCTAGGAATTTGCCAAGATCTAGGGATCATGGTAAATCTCGAGAAGTCTTCTCTGCTTCCATCTCAACGACTGGTATATCTAGGTATGATCTTGGACACCAATCTCCACAAAGCCTTCCCATCAGACGACGGGATAGCAAGGTTGAGGAGGGTCGCAGACCCTGTCCTCAGACGGGAAGAACTCCCAGCCCAATTGTGGTTACGTCTCCTAGGTCACCTTTCTTCCCTGGCCCGTCTAGTTCCAAACGGTCGCCAATTGTGGTTACGTCTCCTAGGTCACCTTTCTTCCCTGGCCCGTCTAGTTCCAAACGGTCGCCTCAGGATGAGATCCCTGCAATGGCGAATCAAGGACACGATTCTCCGGACGTCTTGGTCCCTATGGGTCCTGCGGAACGGACGGACCTTCAGTGGTGGGTGACAGACGAGAACCTACGAAAAGGAGTGGATCTTCTCGTTCTCCCCCCAGATTTGATGCTGTTTTCGGATGCCTCAAAGAAAGGGTGGGGGCCCACGTTCTTAACCACAGGACCTCAGGCCTGTGGTCAGAATCAGAAAAGTGCCTCCACATAAATCTGCTAGAAATGAAGGCCGTATTCCTGGCACTTCAGCAGTTCCAACAGTACCTGGCGGGTCACTCTGTGATGGTGATGAACGACAACACCACGGTAGTGGCTTACATCAACAAGCAGGGAGGTACCTTTTCCGTGCAGCTATCCCATCTTGCAGTAGAGATATTGAGATGGACCGAAGTCCACTCGATTCCACTATCAGCTCGCTTCATTCCAGGCAAGAGGAATGTGCTTGCCGACAGTCTGAGCAGGGCATCACAGATAGTGAGTACCGAGTGGTCTTTGGATTGTCTAGTAGCCAACAAATCCTGACTTTGTGGGGTTCCCCGACGGTGGATCTGTTCGCGACAGCCTTGAATTTCAAGCTTCCGCTGTACTGCTCCCCAGTCCCGGACCCCAAGGCACTCTGGCAAGATGCCTTCCAACAACGGTGGGACAACATCAACGTGTACGTCTTTCCCCCGTTCTGTCTGATGAGGAGGGTGCTCAACAAGACCAGCATATCGGTCAACCTGTCTATGACCTTAATAGCTCCGCTATGGCATCACGCAGAGTGGTTTCCTGACCTTCTGCAGCTCCTGACAGAACTCCCGAGAGAATTTCCTCCACGACACGAGCTACTCAAACAATCACACGCCAACATCTTTCACAAAGCCGTAGCTTCGCTGGGGCTTCACGCCTGGAGACTATCCAGCATCTCCTCACAGTGAGAGACTTTTCGCAACGAGTTGCGGAAACGATGTCTGGACACCTGCGAAAGTCATCCGCAGGGGTCTACCAGGCGAAGTGGAGAGTTTCTGTGGTTGGTGTCATGGAAGGGGTATCTCTCCACTCGATACCACTATTCCAGCAATAGCGGAGTTTCTCGTGTATTTGTGGGAGGAAATGCGCCTTTCAGTCTCGGCAGTGAAAGGCTATCGCTCAGCCTTAAGTCTTGCCTTCAGGCTCAAAGTACAGTAATGGACATTTCTTCTTCGCTGGAACTTTCTCTACTCATACGAAGTTATGAACTTACCTCCCCTCAGTCGGAAGTGAGACCTCCTCCATGGAACGTGGTTCGAGTTCTCAGGTCTCTTAAGAGACATCCCTTCGAACCATTACGCCAGGCTTCTGATCGCCACCTGACTTGGAAGACGGTGTTCCTACTCGCTTTGGCCTCGGCCAAACGAGTTAGCGAACTTCATGGTCTCTTGTATGACATCGCCCATTCAAGGGAATGGGGAGAGGTAACGTTCAGATTCGTCCCTGAGTTTGTAGCTAAGATTTCGAGTCTGCATTCTGTAACAGATGATCCAGACCATCTCCTACTGTGCCCAGTGAGGAGTCTGAGGCTCTATCTTAAGAGAACAGCTGCAGTTCGTCCGGTGGTGCAGGCATTGTTTGTTAGCACTGGAAGGACGAAGAGGAGGGTCACTAAGAACACTATCTCAGCATGGATTCGCAGGGTTATCCATCATTCCCTGAATCCTGACCCTCCTCCGTCACGTCGCCCCAGAGCACACGATGTCAGGGGCGTTGCTACGTCCCTGGCCTTCAAGAGAAACTACTCGGTGACGCAGGTTTTACAAGCAGGGGTTTGGAAGCGTCAGACGACCTTCACAGCCCACTACCTGCAAGACATGACCCACAGGAGGCTCGATACGTTTTCTATCGGCCCTGTGGTGGCTGCACAACAGCTGGTTTAAACCTCAGGCTCCTTAATGGACAAGTAGCAGATGGTTGAGGGCATTGTTACCCGGTTTTAGTCTGCATGAATGAAAAGATATGCCTGGCCCTTATTCTTTTCTTCATCCTCCCCTCTCTTGGGGAGGGTTCTCTGCACAGCTGACCTCAAACCACTGCAGGTAAACCATGTTCCCTTGTATTCCTAGTATTAAGATAATACTGTCACGTCCCCATACCCTTACTAGGTGGTATTGGGAACGTCCTATCCTAGAATTCCATCTAAAGGACTTCAGGTCAACTTCCTAGGACGAGTCACACTTCATTCCTTCACACACCAGCTTACGTAGGCTGCGGTCCTTGCAGAGCAAGGCACTTGCGAGGTGCAGGGACTCCTTATCTTGAGCGCTGACACACTCAGATACTGAGTCCCAGGGCAAAAGCCAAAAGCCAGAAACGGCTGGGACTTACCACCCTACCTAATGGTTAAGTCACCCATATTAAATAGTGTGGTTTGTATTTCGGTTACGGAACAAATGACAAATTCGTAGATAATTTGTATTTTTCCTAACCATACAAACCTTAGCTATTTAATCAAACTTGCCCGCCAGCCCTGTCCCCCGGGAAGTCTTACCTTTAAGCAAAGTGAGCTAGTCACAGGTGTGTGAGGGGGCGAGGGGTAGCTAGCTACCCCTCCTTACCCCCGCGCTAACTAGCGAGAGGGTAGTAAACCCTCGTTTAAATTCTAATGGCGCGTCATTTCAGCTACGCCGAAAGTAATACCCATATTAAATAGCTAAGGTTTGTATGGTTAGGAAAAATACAAATTATCTACGAATTTGTCATTTTTATTTGCTACCTGCCACTATCTAACATACTTGTTCCTGTCAGGTAGCATGTTTGTTGTTGTTCTCTCCCTTTTGCAAGAAATTAGTTTTCCTTGGATATCACTAGTGCTCTGTCAAAGAGCTCCTCCACTTCTAAGTGTGAAGGGTAGGCGTACCGCCCTTGTTTCCTTCAGTGTCTGCCTATCGCGGAAGGCATTAAGGATGTATCATTCCATATAACTTCAAGTTATCCCTTATCCCCTGCCTCATTTTTGTCAAGTCTTCACTGCAAATTCTAAGGAAGAACGAGTAGAAGACATCCATGTTGAAGAAGGTCAGGAAGACTGATTCATAGGAGTTGCGTATGTGTAACTCCTACCATTTCTCTCTCTGTGTGAGAGAGAGGGCAGATACGTATGTGTAACTCCTACCATTTATCTGTGTGTGAGAGAGACTGCAGATACGTATGTGTAACTCCTACCATTTATCTGTGTGTGAGAGAGACTGCAGATACGTATGTGTAACTCCTACCATTTATCTGTGTGTGAGAGAGACTGCAGATACGTATGTGTAACTCCTACCATTTATCTGTGTGTGAGAGAGACTGCAGATACGTATGTGTAACTCCTACCATTTATCTGTGTGTGAGAGAGACTGCAGATACGTATGTGTAACTCCTACCATTTATCTGTGTGTGAGAGAGACTGCAGATACGTATGTGTAACTCCTACCATTTATCTGTGTGTGAGAGAGACTGCAGATACGTATGTGTAACTCCTGCCATTTCTCTCTATGTGTGAGAGAGAGTGCCGATATGTATGTGTAACTCCTACCATTTCTCTATGTGTGTGAGAGGCTGCAGATACGTATGTGTAACTCCTACCATTTCTCTCTATGTGTGAGAGAGAGTCCAAATACGTATGTGTAACTCCTCCGATTTCTCTCTCTCTATGTGTGAGAAAGAGTACGGATACTAGAAATCTCCATTCTCGATTGATTGCTGAAAGTTTTCCCATAGGAGGAAGAAACTTTGGCACACATATACTAAGGAGTTTTTTAGGTATTCATGTTGGGAGGGCCAAGGGCCAAGAGTTGCTTCAAAGCGGAAAGAAACATTGGTTTTCGCAATTCATGTATGGCTGGGTCTTGCAATAACTACTCAACAAAGTCATGTTGCTGTTGCAAACCTATCCATCGGGAGACAAGTAGCAACTCCTCAAAGATAGTACAGTAGTTGCAGTTTAAGTCTAGAAGGAGAGGTAGAATGTCAGGCCATTCTCCTCTTCCTCTTTAAGGTGAAGCAGTCGCTCCGATATATTCTGGATCGGACACTAGATGCAGGCTAGGCTCACAACCGAGTGACTTTCCTGAAGTTTTGTATTAAAGTATCTCCGCTATCCTCCGAGACAAGGGGGGGATGTATTAAATGTATGCAACCCTTTCTTTCATAACCATACATTCAGACATCTTATCCTTACGAATATAGGTTCATCTACAACTGCTTACCAGTCTCCTGGTAGGGACCTAGCCTAACACCTGCAACATCTTCATCCTCGTGTTGTTAGGAGATTACACGGAGTCATCATATTTGTTCTTATCTAAGACCAAGATACAATAACATTTCCCAGGTTAGTAAAACCAGCGATATTTGTTTTAAGAACTTATTCCCTTCAGAGGATGAGTAGTTTGTCCATTTCCTAACTATTCAAACTTGAGACCTTCAAGTTACACTGCCCACGTTCAAAGTGAAGGTTACACTACCTGGCAGGTGGATGGGGCCTAACTCCACCCTTCAGCTGCTACTTCCTCGTGAAAAGTTTATACGCACGTTTCAGTATTACTGAAAGTCTTACTCCTATTTAAGGTCTCAAATTTGTATATTAGAAATATTACAAGTTACTTTTAGTTTGTAATTTGTTTCTACATGAATACAAATCCATGTCTTTTAATAACAGGTTGATTTCAGCAAAGCTGGAACTTTGACCTCATTTACCAAGCAGTATGGATGTACTCTCAGTGTTAATATACCTTAGCTGTTTTTCTATGAATTATTCTTCGTCTTTTCTGAGTGAGTGTGTGTAACTGACTATGGAGAATCCACGTGCAGGCCTGTAGCCTCACTCAGGTGTATGAGGCCAGAAGTTCAGCACATTCATAAGCAGGAGTAACATGGGTCCCCATTTTTTGTGCCCATCTTGCATTGGCCATGACTGCACATACAGTAGTCATACCCCTCTAATTAGAAGAGGGAATAGCTGTCTTTAGTGGTTAGAGTATAGCAAGAGGGGGAAGAGAAGTCAAAGTGAGATTCTTTGCCTTTGGAGTCTTCCTCGAAATCAAAGAAATCTGTTACCTTTCTCTTCTCGTCCTCTGGTGCTTGAGTTTTTCAGCCTTCCTCCTCCAGCAGTATTACGAAGAATGATGACACTTGCCTTCCTCGTAGTAAGCCTGACCGTGTGATGCCTGACAACAATGCTGTTAAGGACATAGCTCTAAGGATGCTGGGCCTTCCTTAGACCTAGAGGGCATCCCATACACAGAGAAGCTACTGCAAGCCCTACCACATCTAGAACCACTTGGTCTTTTGCTGCTGTTCCTTCTTACCTTGCCTCCTATGCAGAGGAAGCAATTGACGTGACCCCTTCCATCTAGGCATGGAATACTGAAGGTACAGTCAGCCAATCCACACCTTCTGTAGCTCCATCGCTACCAGCAAAGGTAGCGACTTCTAATAAATGGAGGAAACATCCTCAATTACCTTATCCTCTCATCCCAATTGCTTTAATCTCATCTTCTGCGTTGTAGTCTTTTGTTGCAGTGTGCCTTTTTAAGACAAAGAGGAGAGAGATTGCCTTTATGGTGCCCAGCCTACTTCTGCCCCCCCTTCCAGATAAGCATGACAAAGGTGTCTCTAGTTCCCCCAGGGAATCAACTTTTTCCGTTTCAAGCACAAGGCATGCCCTCACCTCATCTGACGATGAGTCTCCAAAGACTTTCCATTGCAGAAGATGAGAGAGAGGTCTTCTAAGCTCTACGTGAGACCTAGCGGGCATCCTCACCTGCTCATGCTCTTTATCTTGTTAGCACGGGATCCTCAGGGTAGGACTCTCCCCGTACAACATCGTCTTCATGAGCTTAGTCTTCATTGGATAGCCATATATGCACGCATTTGTCACACCCACATCATCAGTCTTCACTCGTAAAATCTCCTTTATGAGGGCTATCTAGTTCACACACGGTTTTTTTCTAGCAATTGCTCTCATGTATATTATTACCCCTACATTCACCTTCTTCTATGAGCAAGCATTCACCTTCTAATAAGGTCAGAGACTTAAAGAGTTTAACGTGGTATTCACATTAGCTTTCGTCACATGCAAGGTCCTCACATTTAGCCGAATTTCCAGCTTTGCAGGAATCATATTCCGAATAAAGGACTCAGGTTTGCCTAGTTAGGAAAAATACAAATTATTTTAGAAAATTTCTGATATTTCTATACTCCCCTAATAGTCATATACAGTACTTTATAGTATATTCTCACCCTCCTCCCCACTGACTAATGATATCAAGAGGATAGAATATCAGTTGTGTCTTCAAGACTGAATAGAGAACGTGTGGCTACTACCTTGGTGGGTATGAGGTCTGGCTTATTGAAGGGAAGAAAAAAGGAAATTTATACTGTACATTTTTTGGGCAACGTCACTATTGAGTAAAGTACAGCATAGAAATAAAAAAAAAATATTAGAATTCAATTTTTTTATTTCATTTCAATGGAAGAACCCGTGAGATTCTGATGTAGGACATTGAACAGAATATTGGTTAGAGATCCACTTCTGCAAATTCAGATACTGTACTATACAGTACCTTTATTCTTCTATTTCAGAAAAAAAGAAGACTTGAATCTTATTTTTGTCTTCTTTTTTATGCTGTAAATAAATCCCTTATTGTTTTTTCCACTTACTGTACTCATTTCTTTACATTCTGGCATCAAGCCCATCTTCTGAGTGTAGACCTGTGGTAGCTTAATCTTGTAACCGAGAATAAGCAAAATTTGGCTTAAGTTGCAAATTATGGGGATGAATTTAAACCATAACAACACTCAAGGTATAATATTTAGGAGGTGTATCACATAGGATTCTCCTATTAAGTCTTTTAGTTGACAATGTTTCTTCAACTAAATGAAGCTCATTGCAAATTCTTGGTTTCATACTTGATTGCAAATCCCTCTGTTAGAATTATCAAATTCCTTTTTCAGAAACAACTATAGTTTACTGTATTGAGAAAGTCTCCCAAAGTTTTTGGAGACGTGTCCTGAAGATTTTTTTTTTCTATAATGTCATCTTCTATGGTCTTCAGGTTTTGACTGTCCTCTTAAATTGTAATACAAAAGCTTGAGGTCTATTGGCTTTCTTATTCTTGATCTATATACTATTTTCAATAACTCCTATTAATTAATTGTGCATTTTGCATATTAACTGTTTTTGTAATAGTTATGATCCACCTATGCATTCAGACCTTCCAAGTCTTTACCATCTAGTATGCATTACTAGCTTATGCAGTTAACTCTTGACAGACTTACCCTTTCTCATGTAAGGCTTATTACTACACAGGTTTATAGTAGTTTTGTCCGATTAAATTTCTGAAGGATCTTTAGGGCTGTGGTGGCCCGTGGTAATGTCCCTGACTAGTGTTTGCCAGACTGGTGTTGGAGTCCCTCTGCAATCCCCTTATCCATGTAAGCTAAAGATGGTGGTTTGGGGGTGCCTATAGGTCTATCTGCTGAGTCATCAACAGCCATTGCCTGGCCGTACTTGGTCCTAGCTTAGGTGGGGAGACTGCTTGGGCACTGATCATGTGTATACTGTACAGTATATGGTCAGTCTTTAGGGCACTGTCCTGCTTGCTAGCGTAATGTCACTCTCCCTTGCCTCTGCCATTCATGAGCAGTCTTGAAGACCTTGAAAGTGGGATTTCAGAAGTTCAAACTTGGCACAAATTTTTAGCAGGGTGGCATTAGTCTCATTTCATAAATTGTTGAAGGATCTTTATAAACAAGTGGAAATTCTGAAGCTCAGACTTGGAACAAATGTTTAGCAGGATGACAGTCTCATTTCATAGTTTTTTATATATTTAATATAGTTGTTTATCTAAATTTGTTTTATTTTACTTATATAGTTCATTCTTTTATGTTTCTTTTTCCATATATAGGAGCTTTAATAATTGGGAGCCATCGGGCTTGTAGTATTCTGCTTTTTATTGGTTTCATGAAACAAATAATCTGTTGACAAGCATTCTTCAATATGTGGTGCTTTACCTCAGCCCATGTTTATTTGTTGCCTCATAGTGGCTTGTATCTATGCTAATGGTTACCCAATTTCATTTGTATCTGTCATCCAAATTGCTGAGGAAAGTTCGACTGTCAATAATTTGTATTATTTGATATATTAAGATATCTTAAGCTTAGATTTAATTTATGACAGATTACTACCTGGCACATTTCTCATAAGTACTGCGATACGTCAGTGTATGAGTTTAATCTGTTCTAGGAGCACACTTACAACCCAAACTGTTCGTAAAACAAAACAATTTTTCCCATAAGAAATATATAAAATTCAATCAATGAGTTCCATGTGCTCATACTCTCATTTTTAAAGGTTCTCGATGTTATTTAAAGAAGAAATTATAACCCCTGACATCAGAAATTAATAGAAATTAATAATTCACAATAAAACATAGATATGCTGTACATATATTGACAAATAAACTCGTACTTTACATTTAAGGAGAGTTGTGGCTGGCATGTGGGGGATAAGAGAGGAAGAGGAGGAGGGAGATTAATGCTTGAAGGGTGAATCTCCTTTCATAAGAGCTTTTGGTATAATATTGGGGAGTTCTCTCGCGTGAACAGTGTTGACTATCACCAATTGAATCACTTAATATACGACATTTTGGATGTTTTGTCATCTTTTTTTTTCACATTTACTGTACCATGCATAGGGAATCTATATAGAGACGACTGTTTTTGTCTTTTCTTTAGAATTGTATGGAAATGAGACATTGTATTGTCCATAAACAAATTTGCTGCTTGTCCTGCCAAAACCTTATCTGGTTGATATGTTTCTACAAAATTTTACATGGTTTCCCACATTTTCAGCATCTGGTATTTCACTCGAAGCGAGAGGTTTGTCCGTCCTACTCCTCCTCCTCCTCCTCCTCCTCCTCCTCCTCCTTTTCCTCCTCCTCCTCCTCCTCTTCTTCTTCTTCAGGTGAATTATCCTGCTCCTTATGCAATTCCAACAACTCCTCGGTCATCAGCTGCTCTTTGAGATCGTTCAGATCAATGATGTCGTCCCTGTCCATCTGCAACCTCATTGTCTTGCTTTAGGACACAATTTAATTGTCAACTGCCTCCTCCTGCTTGGGTTAAAACCCTTCAAAATCACATTCTGCAACACATTCAGGCCACAGTTTCCTCCATACAGAATTGAGAGTAAACTTAGACCTCCTCCCAGCCTTTATCAATCAATTTGAGGCATCTGACAATGTGGAAATGCTCTTTCCAAGAACTCGGAGGGTAAGCTTGGTCCTTTTGGTGACTTCATAACATCTCTGGAACATTACCTTCATGCAAAGTTTTTTAAAGTTAGAGATTACCTGTTGATCCATGGGTTAGGGATTTGGAGTATTGTTGGGTGGAAAGAACTTGTTCTTGATAAATTTGAATTCCTCTTTTAGGTTGCTTTTACTGGCTGGAGAATGGGCAGGAGCATTGTCCACAAGCAGCAAGGCTGGGAGTGGTAGGTTCTTGTTCATGAAGTACCTTTTGACCTTAGGACTAAAACCATTGGCCCTTCCATAAACAAAATGCATGTCACCATGTTAAGGTCAAACAACAAGACATTAAGTTGCTTTTGCACCTTGTACTTATTAAAGGTTCATGGATTCTCCGACTGATACACCAGGACAGGTTGGATTTTGTAATCCCCGCTGATATTAGCACAGAACAGCAGAGTAAGACAGTCTTCCAATGTCTTCTGACTTGAAATTGCCTTTTCTTCTGCAGTAATAAAGGTTCTCTTGGGCATCTTCCAGAAGAGACAGGTCTCATTGCAGTTAAAAACTTGCTGCAGAATGTAAGACTCGGAATCCATCAAGCCTTTCAAATTTGGACATGAATGCCTTCTGCTGCCTTGACATTGGAGCTCAAAGCCTCATTGTGTCGCACAACACTGGATGCCTGTCGTTCTCTTGAAGTTTTTAAACAAGCCATAGCTCAATTTGAATGTTCCTTTTTCTTTATATGCTAATGTACCTGGCTCATTTGTGAAAGATCAGCACACAAAAGATCAGCACACAAAAACTTTGTTTTTTTTTTCACAAATTATGTACTCGGTTATTGTATCTCCTGCTAACTGCTTCTCATTGATCCATATGGGAAGTAAGTACTTGACGTTATCCAGAATACACAGCCATTGTTTCATCAAAGCAAGTACCCCTTTCACAGCATCAGTTGCTTTGATTTTTTTTTTCTTCAGGATCGTGCAAATATTTGACGTGCTACGATTGTATAGTACAGTTTTGCCATGGTTTCAGATGCCTACATTGATTGTGCTTCACGATAATTTCTTTTTTCAGCTCTAAGGTTATCATCTTCTTTCCTTCTTGATCATCTTGAGGGTCATTGTCGAGATGCTGTACTCTGTACTGTTTATACTCTTTGTACAATACAGTTTTACCAGGGTTTCACATGCCTACATTGATTGTGCTTCGCAATAATTTCTTTTTTCAGCTCCAGGTTATCATCTTCTTTCTTTCTTAATCATCTTGAGGGCCATTGTCGAGATGCTGTACTCTATACTGTTTATACTGTTAACTTGACGTGAACAATATCAATCACAATTCTATAGAGAACACACTGTCACAACTTTACAAAAGAACAGTGCCAAAAGTGCTTTCAAGATAACATTAGGTTATGTTGGTACGAGTACTGTGGAGAGAGTGAAAGAGTTGAGGTTGGAGCTGGGGGCTGCAGTAATACTAAATGGCATTCAAATCATGTGAGCACTGCAGGGGTTGTGTATGGGCACCGTGACACTGCTTCTACACATCACATGCTGGTCTTGTTAGTATTTATTCACCAAAAAATGAGAATACAGTGAGAAATTATTGCTCACAGACCTTTTCAATGCTCATATATCGATTTGAATTTTCATGCTCTTATACAGATTTGCTTGTACTGTATTCTGAGTACCTCGTAACCGGAGATATTACTGTATACAGTACAGTTTTACATAAAGTCCTGTCTAGTTACAGTATCCTACCTGTAATATTTTTAAAATATTTTTAATCATATGTTGGTGTCTCCCATTTACAGCATTTGTATATATATTCTATTCCAATTGATGCTGTAGTTTGAGATTTAGCATAGTGCTACATTTTCAATTGAAGTGAAGTAACAATTATAATATTTTCCCTTTTAGGTACAGAGAAATTCGTGAGGAATATCATGGTAGAGGTGAAAGAAGTGTCAGAGAAACGGCTGATTATGTGGGATTCAAGTTACCTCAAGACCCGCAATAAAAACTGAAAGTGCCAAATAAAAGTGTTTTAATTTTTTACCAATTATTATTTCACTTATATTTGAATTGGATTTCAGCTTATTATACTTGGACCATACTATTTATTGGTCTGATGCTTTATCATTATTATAACTTTGATTTTTTTAATTTAACCTATTCCTGTCTTTCGTTTAGGATAGAAAAAGTTAATGAAGTTTATGAAAATGTCTCAAATTTGAACCCACAGTTTTTCATTCTAGCAAAATGATTTATTTTGATGCTTCCATCATAAGAATTTTAGATAACACCAAGCAAATCCTAACATTTCACATACTCTATTAGCCCCGTGTAACTGACTTTTTACTTTCTAGTATGGGAAAGAAAAATATATAATGATTACTGAAAATTACCCCAAAATTGGGGATTATTGTTAATATTTGACCTTTGTATATACTGTAGTTGTATATTCTTTTAAAATACTGTAAAATATGTATAAGTAAGTAGTCCTCATAAAGCTTAAGGGTGTTAGTGTATTTTTAACCAAATATCAAAATTTATTAAAGAGAAATTGGGTCTTATTTATCCTGGGTATGAGCTATAACATTCTTCAACGTATTTTCCATCACATTCCAGAAATTTCCATAGTATGTCCTTGATAGCTTTATTTTAGTAGTAATTACTTTATTCTTTCCCAACTGGTCCCATCTTTGGCAGACCAAGCTAAATTCTTTCTCATTTGTATATAATTTGTATATAATACTCTTCCTGTTCAGTAACCCTAAGGATGTATTTCTCGTACTCTACAGGATATTTTAGGCTAAAAAGAGTCCAGTTTACATTCCGCTTCTCGATACATGTCACCATGAGAGCCACTTCTACTCAAATTTACCTTTTATTAAGACATTAGGATTTTAGGTAAATGAGACTGTTAGAGAGGAAATCTAGATTGGTTTTCCCACAATTTGATCAAATGTTGAGAGTCCTTTTTTCAGAACTCCTTTTATTTATTGTGTTTGTAATGGATTGAACTTTGATAATACTGTTATTACTCAAAATGGTATCTTGTGATTGTAACAGTTGCAGTCTTATTTCTATTCTTCAGATTACAAAGTTGATGCAGAGTTGATCTCTAAGCCCTTTATGATATTTTTATAGTTTATATATGACATATCTGTTTTGACATTGTTGATAGTTTATATATGGCATATCTGTTTTGATGTTGGTGATAGTTTATATATGACATATCTGTTTTGACGTTGTTGATAGTTTATATATGACATATCTGTTTTGACGTTGTTACTGTTTTTAGAATTATTTATTGTTAATTTGTTCTCATCATTTATTTGTTTCCTTTCCTCACTGGGCTATTTTTCCCTATTGGAGCCCTTTGGCGTATATCATCTTGCTTTTCCAACTAGGGTTGTAGCTTGGCTAGTAATAATAATAATAATAATAATAATAATAGTACCTTGAATCTAGAGATTAGCTTCATGACAAGTAGTACAGTACACATACGGGAAGCTATTGGGTACAGTAATTTAGATGAACTACTAGATATAACTAGCTACATCCAAGATAACCTTGACTTAAATAACTACAGAAGCAACTGGCTACGTTGTGATTGTTTATGTTAATGACTTATCCTGTCTTGTTTGATGTACATCAGCTACAACTACAAGCTCCTTACTTTGCAGGTCTTGAGGTATGTATTTTGTTCTGCCAAAAGTTTGCTACAGTATTGTATTGTTTGTAAGATTACTTATTTCCATACTTACAGGAACGATGACATCGAGTTATACGATTTGTTCCTGATAGTTTGTTTTACCGGTATAGTTCCAGAATACTGTGGTTTTTTGTAACTTATTATTTTGATGATACTGTATTACTTTTAAGATGTGTTTTTATTTTCAATAATACTGTAATCGCTGTTGCATCCAAAGAACTAGTGTGTTTGTTTTGCTTTGTAGAAGGTCAGTGTTTGGATTCCAGCGAGGTTCTTCATTGCCAAAGTACGTAATACTAAACTTTCGTTACTATAAGACTGGAATTGCTTTCTCTGTGTTTTCACTTAAAATAACTTTATTTAGTTTTGAGAAATTTTCACAAACTATGACTGATTTTTCTTTCTTCATTAGGGTAGATTTAAAAATTTTAAACTCTCCAGATTCAAGGAAGTTAAAAGACTGAATATTTCTATTTAATTGAGAGCAAATGGTTAATGTTTTCTGAACTCGGAAGAAAATTGCTCTGTATCATTCCTTTGTTTTCTGACCACTCTTAGCTCAGTTAAGGGACAGTTTACTCAAATTTATAACTTGCTTATTGAAGATTAAATGAGATTCCTTAATATAGTACAGTACTTCAGTTAAAATAGATGTCAGAGCTGTTAAGTATACAGTGGTTAAAAACAAGAAATTTAAATAACTTTCCTCATGTTTTGATAATAATGTACCATGTGCTTATCCAATTCAAATAGAGGTTAACTTATTTTCTTAATGAGTTACGTATATATAGTTTCCTGTAATATACTATGTATGTTTCCAAATTCTGATCAAACAATGTTACTGTCGTAAACAAGACTACTGAACCATTTTTAACTGTTGTAGTACAGTACTCAAAAGCACAAGGGGTTTGTTTCTAGTGAATATATTAGAACTTGCAAGCATTCAATAAATTATAGCTCTCAAATTTGATATCGTTTAAGTAGTACAGTAAACTTCATTTGTGTCGGCACTAACAAACCTAACACTATTTAATAGGGATTATCTTTCGACGAAGCAGGAAGATAATCCCTATCAAATAGCTAAAGGTTTGTACGTTAGGAAAAATACAAATTACTTCCAAATTTGCATTGTTCATTGTTCGTTGAAAACTGGCTAATCATTTAAATGCAGTATGTACGATTATTGTAAGTTTTTTTCTGCATTTTATAAGTTCAGAGATATGACTTTTTCACCAGATACACACAGGTTAAAAGAGAAATAAATTTGAAAATATAATCCAACTGTGGATCACATTGTTCTAATAAATATATTATCAGTTATTACAGGCAAAAAACAGGTTATGAATTACACTAAGCAAGAGCCTTGAAAAAAATGTAAATTACAAGAATTTTTAATCCTTAGAAAAAAATAAGACACGACAAAGATGCTAAGATAACAAATGAATCATGTAGTTTTAGGCTGTAATATTGCTTGAAATTTTTTGAGTTACAATATTAGATTGAAGTTGAAATTATTAGAAAAATAGGCTGATATGTATGTGAATTTCCTTGTTGATCACCAGAAAAAAAAATATTTGCAAGTTTGCCTTGTCAGCAAAGTTGAAAGTACTACACTCTACACTAAGAAGAGGTGCTTTTTTATATAAAGTAATAGATGAATTTCAAAATTGCAAAATATATTGGCATAACTATACTTAATGTATGTGAATGAATCCTTAAGGAATAGAATTAGAATTATTCAAGCAAGAAAGTAGGAATTCTTCAAGTTTAGTATGAAAGGTAACGGTAGGGACGTAGTCAGAATTGTGCTGAAAGCTCTGTTGTGTAAAGAGTTAATTTTTTAATCTCTTGTTTACTGTAAAATTGAAGTTATGTACTTTATATGAAGAGGATTGACTTGGGAAGAAGAAATGTATTTTGTTCTTATGGCTTCTCAATAATATGAAACTTGAGTATCAAAAGTGACTACAAAGCAAATATTGGTGATTTTACAGGCCTAATCATCTCATTGGTAGCACAGACTATGAAATAACAGATGAAAGAAAAAGTTTTTGCTTAATTGAGGTATGAATATTGCAGCACAATCAGAAAATGTTAACATGATATGACACTGATTTGCTATTGCGATGGAGCGCATGAAAGATGGGTAGTACTATCAGTACACCTCACTCTGTGAACTAAAGGCTTTATTCAGGGATATTTGCACCACTCCTTTGGCTCGTAGTTACACTTGCTTTATATCATACTTTACCTCTGTTCCCACTTCCTTTCTTCCATCTTGCAGTCCATCCGCTATTAATTCTTACTTCACAGCCTATCGCTTAGGTTTTTCCGAGTTGCACTTGACTGCTGATTGCCCTTGATGCCCCCAGTGCCAAGCTATATACATTGCATGGAGTGCTGTGAAAATAGTATGCAGTACAGTATCATACAAATAAAGGTGAGAGAAGTGATGTTTATTAAGAAATATTTACTCAACAAATAAGTAGGCCTACAAATATATGGAAATAGGAAAGCCTTAACATTCTTTGGACAAAAACTGGGGTTAGTTATATAGGATGGTTATGTGGTGTGCACTGAAGTCGTTACGGTACAGTCTTCATGGAGTCCCTTTGGCTATTAGAAGCACCCATTTTTTAGCCCTATACTTTTCCTGTTTCCAGCTCCCATCTTTCATCTTGCTGTCTAACCTCTCAATGTTTACTTGATAATGCAATCTGGGGTCCTTCAACCCTGTTGCACCACATCTCTGATTAAGCTTCCCGGCCCCCAGCAATTGGGCCTATATCCCAGTTCCCAAAATTCTATAAATTAAAAAAGGATTTGATGAAAACCTGAAACATAGGAATTCAAGCACAAAGTGGAGAGAGCACATTTTATGACGTGATCACACACATTAATTTACAGTGATAGAAAAAATGTTATCAAAACATTGGCCATTAATTTTTCTTCTGATACTGAATGGCCTTCCAAACCCCAGCATCAGACCATTTGACTTCTGTAGGGAGGTGAGAGTGCACCTCACATGGTGCACTTAATGCATTACTTTTCTGCATTCATTTGGCCCTACCTGCACGCGCTTCATACCGTAATACTAGAACCTATCGTTACTACAGTTTGATGTACATGAGTTCCAACTTTACGTCGTTTATAGGCTACTTGAGTTTTAAACACAAGTAAAATCCACTGTACGTCGTTTTTCCGACCTTACGGCTGTTTTTACGTCGTAAAGTAACGATTAAGTGCTCTACTGCACTCTACTTTACATGGTTTATTTATGTAAATACCTGTTCCTGATTTCTATGTAATGATAGGTTATTACTGTATTACATTTCTCTGATTCAATTTGCCTACTTATAGGGAACATATAATTGTCTACTTATAGGGAACATATAAAGTTCACTTTATAACGTGAAAATACGACCTACCCCATGAAGGCCCTTACGTCGGGTCTCTTGGAACCAATTAACGATGTAGGCCGGGGTATTACTGTATCCTCCTGCTTTACCTATGTATCCGCTTCCTTTCTTCGATTTAGCTATCAAACCTCTCCTGACTTTTACTTCATAGCACAGCTGCAGGGTTTTTTAATAGTTGCACTTGTGTGCTGACTGGCCTCACAGGCCCCAGTGCTGGTTTATGTAGCTTAAATTTGATAAATCTAATTCAATTCAGACCATCCAGCCCAATTGAATCAAATCATTGTGTCCTGAGGGACTTAAAGAATTTTGAACTCTCAGTCATTGCAATGTTGTTTTAAGTAATTAGTGCAAAAGTTATTTGCAGTGAGAACAAACTTGATTTTTAGTCAATGAATTTTTAAGAAAACTTATGAAGCATTTTCTCATAGAAAGTTTGATGTAACATGATATGATTTTTGTTAATAATTGCAAGTGACATTTTTTCATGAATTGACTACAAAGAAGCAAGATGACATGGGAAATCATTAACACTTCCTTATAGGCTATAGATGAAATTAAGGATTTACCTCTTGATAAGATTTCATTACTTTTAATAAGATAAAACTCCATCTAGTTATGACCTTTTATATACTTCATCCACCTGCCTGCGGGCAATGGATTGTGCTAGTTTAAGGCCCCTGCTGAGTCATCAGCAGCCATTACCTGGCCCTCCCAGGTCCTAGCTTGAGTGGAGAGGGATCAAGGGCACTGATCATATGACAATGAAACAGTATCCAACAGACTTTGCAGATTGGAAAACAAAGCCCTTAGAAGAATATTGGGAGTTAAATGGCAGGACAGGATTAGAAAATGAATAAGAGAGATTACTCGAGTGCCATATGTGGATGAGATCATGGTGATGGGTAGGTGGAGATGGTTTGGGAATGTTCTTCGCACTCCCCAAAAGAGATTAGTTCACCAAACTTTCAACTGGGCTCCACAAGGCACCAGAAGAGTTGGAAGACCCAGGCCCACATGGCTGAGGACTATGAAATGTGAAGTAGATGATGAATGGCTAAGTACGGATTTAAAAACCCAAAAAAATAGCCTCCTGGCTAGTACAGTGGTAACGTGTTTGCCTCGCATTCGCGTGGCAAGAGATCGATCCCCGCCCAGGGCCGTGAGTTTAAGCTGTTTACTGGGGAGGCTACCACAGTGGGGGTTGGGCTTGCCCGGCTGACGTTCTGGTGAGCATCTATTCTGATGGAACTGGAACTGAAACCAGACACTTTTAACCTTTAAGATAGAGACAACTGGTGAAATCTAACCGAAGCCCCTTGCATCATTAGACGTAGGAGGAGATGATATGTATATATGGTCAGTTTATAGGACATTGTCCTAATGGGGCATTTTCACTGTCCCTTGCCTCTGCTACTCATGAGTGCCCTTTAAACTTCATTTAAGTAGACATTTACTTATATAATTAGTAAATTAAAACTAAAGAATCAAGTAAATTTTCTTTTTATAGGGCATGTCAAATTTCCTTGCCTCTGCTATTCATGAGTGACCTTTAAACCCTATCCAAGTAGGCATTTACTCATATAATTAGTAAATTAAAACGAAAGGAATCAAATAACACTAAAAAATCTTTATTTTTATTTTACTAAAGGTCAATATATCACGAAAAAATAAATTTGCAAGTGACAAGCCATACATCGTTTGCACAGCTCGGAAATAAGAACATCGATTCTGAGGACCAGATGAGTAAGAGGTTATTTCTTGAGGATATGGGACTCTTCTACGCCTCCCCTTCGCCCTTCCCCCTTCCCCTAAGGGGGAGTTTTAAGGGATCCCAAGGGGAGGCAGACGAGAGAGAGATGAAAGAGGGAGATGGCTTCACTTCCATTCAATCTCAGATACGTAGACGATGTAATTTTTTAAATAAATCTTCGTCGTGGTATTTATTAGAATATTTTTTAAAGTTTTTTTTTAATATTTTCATATCACAAATTTTTCTGTATTATAATCTATTTGCTCTAGCTAATATATTGAAAGAATTGGAGCTGATTTCCACGATTTATTACTTTTATTTTGAGTAAAATTTGGACTGTTAATGTTAATTTTCCTTAAAGAAATGAATTAATTAATTTTGCGTGGGTAAAATTTGGACTGTTAATATTAATTTTCCTTAAAGATATGAATTAATTCATTTTGCGTGTGTAAAATTTGGACAATGTTAATTTTCCTTAAATATATGAATTGAATCTATTTAACACATTTGATCAAAGAATTGTTGATCTAAAATGTTAAGTGATATTTTCAATAATTAAGCTTTTTAATCATATTTGAAAAAAATAGATTGTAGTTATGTTCATACAAATGGTATATCTGACCATTCCATGTTATTAATTATATTGCACTGAATGAATTTCAAAATCTCGATCCTTGCTAAGATAATATTAAAGTGCTATGTGCCATAACTATGAAATTAACGAAGTAAGACTTCACTAGGCCTAATGATATAGGCATACGTTACGTTAATATAACCCTAGAAAGTTGTACTATGAATATAACCAACAACATTTTCTTAAAGGGCTTTATTAAGGCATTAGACGTCTCTTTTGTTCAAATATGATCCAAAAAATCCTTTCCAGTTCTTTTATATATATATATATATATATATATATATATATATATATATATATATATATATATATATATATATATATATATACATATATATATATATATATATATATATATATATATATATATATATATATATATTATATATATATATATATATATATATATATATATATATATATATATATATATATATATATATATATATATATATTTTATTTTGACACATCTCTCCAACCCTTACTGTATGACGTGCACATACACATATTTATAATAAATAAGGAAATATGTTTAATCATTTAGCTTTTATAGTGTGAATAATTTAATTTCTTGAGATTTTCTATAAGTTTATAGCACTATGGATACCAAAATTGATTAATTGTTTTTTTCAGAAAATGGAATCTGGGAAAAAGGGAAAAGCAAAGAAAGTTTAAAAAGATAAGAATATAGAAAATAATTTAATTTCTTGAGATTTTCTATAAGTATATAGCACTATGGATACCACAATTGATTAATTGCTTTTCAGAAAATGGAATCTGTGAAAAAGGGAAAAGCAAAGAAAGTTTAATATGATAAGAATAGAGAAAATCTATAATAATGAAAGTCAATGAAAGTTGAGACAATAGAAACCATAATTCAATGGAATTATCTTTTCTTTTAGAGTTGCAATGATAAGACTAAAGAAAATCTACAATAATGAAAGTCAATAAAAGTTGAAACAATTCAATGATTTTTTTTTCTTTCAGGGTTGTAGGGACGTAGAACTGCCTTCATATAATGAGATTTATTTTGTTAGAATATTAGCCATGAAGTATAACCTAAAAGTTAGCATTATATAAGAGGTAGATGCTTTTTTTTATTTTGAAATGACACTCAGCTTGGAGTGAGTAGGAGTTGTAAAGAATAAGGAACTGATTATGGCAGACATATTTAATCTGTACTTTACGTAATAATGACATAATCTAATAGGAATACTTTAAGTCATTAACCTCATTCCATATTTTCTTAGTTATGCGTTTTATTAATGTTTTAATAGCTGCTTTTTTTTATTTTGAAATGACTCTCAGCTTGGAGTGAGTAGGGGTTGTAAAGAATAAGGAACTGATTATGGCAGACATATTTAATCTGTACATTACGTAATAATGACATAATCTAATAGGAATACTTTAAGTCATTAACATCATTCCATATTCTCTTACTTTTATGTTTTATTAATGTTTTAATAGCCGATTTAGTTAAGATATTCAATCACTAAAACATCTTTCTAAGCATTGCGCATCTTGCATTATTCCATTGCCAAAACAACTCGCATTTCGTTTTTATATTTTAAGTGTAATTTAGTATTATTTGTTATAGTTCTAGAAATCTTAAAATATAGATATTTTCGTTTTAATTTCGTATATAAAAGAAGCAGACTGGTTTTTGGTTGCCAGTTACTCGATAAGTCGTAAAGCAAGAAGAAGTCGTAAAGCGAGAAGTCCTACATCGGTTTATACCTCAAGCAACTCTTTAAGTTTTATATTATTTTGTGTTAGTGTGCGTGTTTTAATTCGGTGTTTAATCTCGAATAATAAATCTTAATTCCGTAACCTTGGCAAGATGGACAATTAACGGTAAGTGACATGGCTTCTGAGAAATTAACATTAACTTTTGTACGAAGTTAAAATGGCATTTTACTAACCTAACAAATTCAACAATTTCTCGCGATTGTACTTTTTAATGGCAACTCATTTATTATCTTATTTCAGAGATAGTGATATAAGCTTTATTATCTCTTTTCTAAATGATTTAATGACAAATAAACTTGAAGTTTTATATTTGAGGTTAAAATGGCATTTTACTAACCCAACATAATCAACAATTTCTCCCAATTGTACTTTTTAATGGCAACTCATTTATTATCTAATTTCAGAGATGGTGGTGTACATAAGCTTTATTATGACTTGTCTAAATGATTTTATTTATGAGGAATATGTTTATTTTGGTCTGAAATACATTAGGTCAAATTTACGGTTTACGTAAAGTGGTTTAGTTTTACGAGCAAATACAGAGTTGAGATTTAGTCTTAGTGTAATCCTAATATATGGCTATCTTAGGCATTAATCTCCTTAAGCTAAGGATTCAACGGTCTAAAGGACCTATAGGTAAGGATATGGCTCCTAGCTTAGGTTACGTTGGAAACCAAGTATCTAGCGGTCTAAAGGACCTGTAGGTAAGTAGGTAAGGATATGACTCCTAGGTTAGGTTAGGCGGAAACCTTGGGTTACCTGGTGTTCTTAAAATGTGTTTTTTCAGTCATAACTTTTGATATTTTACACCTGGTCTGGTCCAGCTTACTACAAAGGTCTCCATTGGTTTATGTTGAAATCATATTTTTGTTGGTAAATAAGGGGGCAAAGAGTGGAATAGGCCTAGGCCTGTTAGGCTACTAACCCAATTTCTAACCAGCGATTATTGTTATAGCAACTCATTTGGTAAATTTTTAGTTTCAGCCAAATTTGGAAAAATGCAATAAAAATATATTTGTTGCATCAGAAATAGTGTGGTTTCAATGAATTTAACGTTTATTTTGACTGCAAACCAACCGATTTAGAGATTTACTATGTATACCCTAGTTCATCCCACCAATTATGGGGGACACCCTTTGGGAACCGGGGTTTTGGGTGGGGGAAGGGGGGGGGGAGGGTGTTGGGGCATTGAATGATATTTGCAATAAATGAATAATTAATGTTCCAGCACCCCTCCCCCATACCCCTAACTAGGCCTACCGGGGGGAGGGGGGTAGGGCCCCCCAGCGACCCCCCCTTAAAGCCACAGTAATTTTCAGGGCACCACAGAACCTAACAAACCCACCTAACCTAACCTAGGGGCCCTGTACCCCTACCGGGGGGGCTTCGCCCCCCCTGCGACCCCCCCTTATGGCCACAGTAATTTTCAAGGCACCACAGAACCTAACAAACCCACCTAACCTAACCTAGGGGCCCTGTACCCCTACCGGGGGGGGCTTCGCCCCCCCTGCGACCCCCCCTTATGGCCACAGTAATTTTCAAGGCACCACAGAACCTAACAAACCCACCTAACCTAACCTAGGGGCCCTGTACCCCTACCGGGGGGGGCTTCGCCCCCCCTGCGACCCCCCCTTAAGGCCACAGTAATTTTCAGGGCACCACAGAACCTAACAAACCCACCTAACCTAACCTAGGGGCCCTGTACCCCTACCGGGGGGGGGGGCTTCGCCCCCCTTGCGACCCCCCCTTTAACCAGGGGTAAATTTGAATATATATATTTTGTTAAATCACTTCTTACCTTATACGGAAGATGACGATGAAGATGTGGAAGGTTGTGGTTGACCCTCCTTTACAGATTTGGTACAATACCACACATGTCTATCCTCACGAAAATGTAAAGCCGAATCACATTTACCACACTGGACACTTAAAGGTAATACGGAATGCTCCCTTAGAAAACGATTCACTACTTCAGGAGTTCCATTATAATTCCCATGAAATCTGCCGATCACATCAAAATAGGAATAACGACATATTTCACACAACCGTACCGGAGGATCCATGACAGTCAAGTGACGTGTGATGAAAATATAGAAACCGGAAATTTTGAAAACCGAAAACAAACGACAATCACGGGTTTCTCCCATAATGAAATAGGGAAAAAAACAAAATAGTATCGTTTACAATGTTATATTGCACGAAAAACAGATCCTTGAAACAAGACTGAGAGACCAATGAATCGTCCAATAATAACCCTTGAAAAGAACCCAGTAGTATTTAGATTGGAGGAGCGACATTAGTGGGAGGAGCAAATGCGCATTCAAGCAAATATTGTCACATTGCGCAATGGGGAGGAGCCAAGTAAGATGAAAACAGATATACAAACGAACAAGAGCTACCTTGCGTGCCCATGGAAAGATATACACTAAACTTAGAAAAAGTCAAGACCTTCAATTCCTGAAATATTTTTTTTCTCTGTAAGTATGCATTAGCGACAATAATGTATTGAGAAGAAGTGTTTTGTTATCACGTGCTTTACTAGGAAAATATATTAATATAATACATTTCCCAATTTGGTTGAATCCAAAACTTTACCACTCATTTATTATATTCCCGGGCTATTTATAAAACTGGTAAAATTATGTTCAAATCATGATTTTTCAGTCACAACTTTTTAAAATTTCACACTCTGTCTAACTCAATCAACTACAATGGTATCCGTGGGTTATATATGAAACAAAATTATGCTGAAATCATATTTTTGTTGGTAAATGACGGCAAGAGTGGAATAGGCCTAGGCCTGTTAGGTTACTAGCCCAATTTCCCATCAGCAATTATTTTATTGGCAACCCATTTATTATATGGTATTATTGTAGTTATGGATGGGGAAGTCTCTAATAGTAAAAATTAACTTTACCCTGTAAAAAAAACGCCTTTTTCCTTCAAAAATGACACTTATTTTTGTTGCAAATATATACTTAATGTAATGATATATATTCCTAGGCTATTTATAAAACTGGTAAAATTATGTTCCAATCATATTTTTTGTGGGTAAATATAGGTGAAAGGAATAGGCTTTGACCAGTTTAATGTCTGTCTTGTTTGAAGTACCTGTGATGTTGGAATTTTTACCTCACCGATTTGGTCAATAATCATATCCGGTATTCTGTTCAATATAAACTCATGATTTTTTATTTATCTATGATATGTGATATTACAGTTTTGTTCAATATTAACTCGTGATTTTTGATAATTTACTATTGGTGATATTACAGTTTGAAACAACAATGGATTTCAGATACAAAATTATATTTGTTCCTACACAAATACAAACTGTTGGATTGTCCTGTAGTTGGAGTATGATTTCAGTGAAGCTGGAATAGCCAAAAAAGTTTTAATAAGATGGTTGCAGTAGCTGAGGGGTAGGAGGGTAACGCCCCCATCCCGCCGTCAGAAAAGCTCCCACTTACAATTAAGGCCGCAAGCCGTATGAACGTACTTCTTGCTGCCTGGTCTGGCTATATTAAACTCTGCTTACTCTTTTAGCAGTACCAGCCGAACTCGGTTGAGTCCCTTGTCAGGCTGGAAGGAACGTAGAGAGGAGAGGTCCCCTTTTCTGTTTCATTTGTTTGATGTCGGCTATCCCCCCAAAATTGGGGGGTATGTACTCTTTCAATATTGTCTGCTCTGTGGTATGGAGAATTGACGTGCGGGTGTGCCTTGGTAAACGTGGAAAAAAGGTGGCAGATTTGTAAGCTGGTAGTGAATCTCCATCATCTTTGTATTTTTTTTTTTTTTTTTTGTAAGAGTCAGGACTGCTCGCAGTTGGAGAAGGCATATTACAGTGATGCTTTTTCAGCACCAGGATATTTCAGTGATGCCTTTTCAGCACCAGGATATTTCAGTGACAGCCATTTCAGCACTAAAACATTTCAGCAACAGCAATTTCAGTACTAAAACATTTCAGCAACAGCCATTTCAGTACTAAAACATTTCAGCAATAGCCATTTCAGCACCAATTGTATTAACGATTATAGTATAGTAATTACTTAAAAAATGAAATGGAGAACGTTTTAAACGAAAGCATTCTGGAATGAAAATATTTTATTAATCTAATAGATTATGCGAAGTAGCCTGCAAATACTACACCTCATTTCTATCGCCATATTATGATGTCTTTAATATTCATTCGACTGCCTTTTGGTTTTTCAGTAACTTTAAGAGTGGCTCATGACCAGATTTCAGCACGACATACAAACCATACGCTCTTTACTATGCGTTATTTATTTTGGCGAAGCTGAAGCTAGCCAAAATTTTGTTGTAAACGGGGTTCAATTACCCACTACTAGTTAGCGGTGGTGGAGCAGGGTAGGTTAGTCCCCCACTCCCACCAGCACTAGCGACTAACCGTCACTTTTTAATTTGGCTGGGTAGAGTAAAGATGTACTGTACTGTAGTCTTTTCTCCTCTGTCATTCTTTTAACTGGTCTTACGTTTAAAAGCAACTGGCACAAAGCTTGATAAATACAGTGGAATCTCTACACACGAACGTATCTGCATCCGAATTTTCCAACACCCGAAGTAAAATTCGAGCAATTTTTCGACTCTACACCCGAATTTTATTTCGACACACGAAGTAAGCAATTTTCGTCGTACCGGTTGTATCCGAATTTTTCGACACACGAAGTACAATTCGAACACGTTCCTACTCTACACCCGAATTTTTTTTCGACACCCAAAGTAAACAATACCCGTACACGTAGATGGTACTCATAGCGCCGGATGTATTTTATATTTCCGCCGATAGAAGGCAGCATTTTTACCTCGGAGGGACCCTCAATTAGCGTGGCTTGGGACATTCCTCTGTTCTCGTCGGCTTCGTGTGGTTGTGCCCTGTGCGTTCTGCTATTAACTGTGTTTTAATCGTGATTTTTTACGTTCATCCTTTTACGGTATTTTACGTAAATCATGGGTCCTAAAAGGCTTAGTTCCGCAAGTGGTAGTGGTAGTGGTGAGAAAAGGAGTAAGGAAATGCTTTCTTTAAAAGTAAAGCAAGGAATTATTGAAAAGCGTGAGTGAACTTGCAAAAGAATATCACGACAAACTTACTACAGAGGAGCTCAAGGAACTCCATGCTATGTCTGAGCACATGAGTGATGACAAGGAAGGGCTCGAGGAGGTAGAACATGTATTAGGTTCGGTGCAAATAAAAGAGGTGTTTGGAAAATATCAAGACGTGGTCGACTTCATCGACAAATACCATCCAAAAAAATTGCAGGTTTGTCGTGTAGTTGCGCAGTTCGATGATGTTTCCCTAACTTATTTTCGAAACATTCTGAAAAGCTGTACCAAGCAACTTTCTATCGATAGCTTCTTTAAAAACTACGAAGCGAACTCGTGATGAAGAGGAAGGAAGGGGTTCAAAGAAAACGGCAAAGAGTGAAGTGAAAGAAAGTGAAACAAAGAAAACGGCAAAGATTGAAGAGAAAAAAATTCAATCAATTTTAAGTGTAGAGTGAAAGTGATTAAAATTAATCATCAAAAATAAAAAAAGAAAATGTAAAAAAATATAAAAAAATAAAAAAATGAATAAGCTAAGTTAGGTTAAAGTTCACTTAGTGTAAGTTAGAATTCAGTTACGGTAGTGTATGTTTATCGTAGTCACCCTCTCTACCTCCTCGCTGCCCGTCCGTCTCCTCTCTGCATAGCAAGACCGACACCTGCGCTGGATTTTCTAAGGTAAAGTGACCCTAAAATCCGTTTCTTATTTATTATTTCTTTATAATTATTCTTTTTTACATGTCTATTATCTAATTTAGTGTACATTATTGTCATGTGTAATTATGTGTAGTATTTTATTAAAGAGTTATCATAGGTTTTTGGGCTCAACCACGGATTAATCCTATTTCAATGTTTTCATATGGGAAAATTCGTTTCTACAACCGAATATTTTCTACATCCGAAGTCGGTTGTGGAACGGATTAAATTCGTATGTAGAGGTACCACTGTAGTTCCTTTTCTTTCAGTGCTGCCTTTCTTGGGGCTCACGGGTTCCCCGTACAAGGCAAGGTAGCAAGAGGTTTTTTGCCTCATCTGCTGCTGCTCTCCCAACGTTCACTCTGCTTTGTCGGTCGTGCATCAGCAGTGGCTGACAAGAACTCCTCGGAGTGACTTGTTGGGTAATTCCTATGGGGTGAACCCAGAAACGAACTTCGGCTACGTCTCACAGGCAACACTCAATGTCGACCTTCAGTTTTAGCTTAGCTCGTTGACGGAAAGCAGAGAGTACTGCTCGGAGGTTTGCCTCGAGGTGTTTTTTAATTTTCCCTTTCGAGGGAGAGTTAACCTCCACAAGGTGTTGAGAAACTTTCCCTTATGAGGGAGAATTCCTCCACCAGCCACTGGCCAGCAATCTCCTCGCCTCACTTGCAGGAATAATTGCAGACAGCGGCAACAGAAGTTTCCTTATTGGTTTCTTGTTCAGGGAATTCTTTCAAATGAAATTGGATTTGTCCGTGCCTCATCCCTGCCCTTCAGAGCTTGTCGATGAATGAGTTAGTGATTGCCTACAATTCCTACTCATTGCCGCCATACCCTCAGGGTATGAAACGAGTCTCGTTGCAACGTCCATCTAGGATCTTTGCCGCAAATGGTGATGATTGCCAGCCACTTTCGGCTGCCTCCTCTTGCATTGAATCTCGGCCCTAACTCTTCGGGGTTATTGCCAGTTGGTGCTTTTGGGCACAACAAAGCTCAAAGAGCTTTGGGAGGCCAAGTCCTTCGGGACCTACGCCTCATAGTTTCAGACTCCAACTAGGAGGAAACAGCTGCTCTTCAAGTCCAGCACAGCCTTTTTCGTTCCCTTCTGAGGGGATGACATAAGGCTACTCGCCACCTCTTTTTTGGGGTAGGATGAGTAGGGGTGCTTAGAGAGGACTTTAGTTTTGCAGAGAAATTATGTGCAATGTTGCGCACCCACCCACAAAGCTCTAGATGGGTGGGTGAGCTCTTCTGCTTGAAGCCAACCCATGGCAGGCTTGTGAGACCCTAGCCGGTGGATTTGCGAGAGACTCGTATCGCTTCAGTAAACATGGCGGGTTTGCGAGACTAATTCCCACCCACGCTTGCCAGTGTTTGCGGACGTTCACCAGCGTTTGCAGATGCTCGCTAGTGTTTGCGGACCCTCGCCAGCGTTTGCGGACCCTCGCCAGCGTTTGCGGACGCTCGTCAGCGTTCGCTAGTATCAGATGGAGTTTACTGATTTTCGCTTGCGTTCTCGAGTGGTTGCAAGTGTTTGCAGATGCCCGCCAGCGCTTGCTAGTATTAGATGGCGTTCACTGATTCATGCTAACGTTTGCAAGCGCTTGCCAGCATTTGTAGATGCTCAGCAGTGTTCGCTGATTCTCACCAACGAACAACTGTTTACTGGCAAGCATATACAAACCTGCCTAGTGTTTGTGTTCTTTGCTTTTTGGGCCAACAAACTCTGACATGCGAGGCTACACTTCTTCGTGGGAAACTCTCATCCCTGAGAAGTTTTACACAACTGCAGGCAGTCATTAAAACTCCATAAAGGGCTGAAACGAACTCCTTCTGTGGCGCATGTATTTTCACCTAGGCAAAACCTCAGGGTTATTGCCACAAAGACGGTTTACTACCGATTGCTTGAGCCAGCCGCATACAGTCATTGTGCCCCTAGGCACAACGAGTTCTCGTTAGACGCTTAGTTTCGTGAAACATAATCCTTCAGGGGTATGTTCTCGGGCTTTGTTTTCCGACGGAATGGAGAGCTCTTTGGAGCACTCGCTCAACAGGCTTGTGAGATAAACCTTACAAGGTTATTGTCTCAAACCTCTAGTCCCAAGGGAGCAGTACTTTATCAGCTTTTGTTTATGTTTACGAACGATAGCAAGACCCACCCACAAGGCAGCTAGACAAACATTGTCAGCTTCTCATTGCATTTACGAATGATAGCCAGCCCCGTCTACAAGGTGGCCAGACAAATGTTGTCAGCTTTTCTTTACGTTTACGAACGTTAACAAGCCCCGCCACAAGGCGGCTAGACAAACTTTGTCAGCTTCTCATTATGTTTATGAACGTAAGCAAGTCCTGCACACAAGGCGGACAGGCAAACCGACGGAGGTATGATTGCTACACTAACTTTGTTTTATTTTCTTATGGGCGCATGAACTCACATCTTAGAATGCTATTGCTAGTCGACGATCAATTTCCTTGGGCAATAATGTTGCAATTTGTCGCACATACGTACTTTATTCTTGCAAGTGGGCTCAGACTTGTCAACATTTACCCGAAGGCAAAGAAGGTACGCATACACGACCACATATGGGCATCCGCATATGCGAGCAAGCGATCTTTCTTCCTTCATCCCAGGCAGTCTAACTTTCTGATCGGAGGTCTTAGTTTTTAAAAAATACTGAGACCAAAAACTTCACATAAGCGAATCTGTTTCCTGGAAGGGGATATTCGTAACTTATACCAGTTTTGTTGATAGGAGACAAAGAAATACAAATGTTTTCGTCGTTCATAGGAAGGAGGAGGTCTCGGTTATGAACGTTTATCAACGTTCTCCAACCGAGTTCCAGACATAATTAATAATGTGGGCTATACCTGTATGTTCATCCTCCTCTCCGGTCTGTGTTACGTCTTTATCTTGCCCTTCGGAAGTGGTTGTGTGCGATCGGTTGTTACCGCCAGATCTCTTGCCCGAAAGTGATTGCTAAGGAGATTCGCTGTAAAAGCATCTGCCTTTAAGAAGTACTGGCTTCCCTGGTGTACTGATCTGTAGCATATTTACTCTACCAACTCCCACTGAATTGATGGCAATTGGAGGACAAAATTCTCCCCCCTTCATAGAAGGTGCTTGCAATCGGTTGCACGTCTTGACATCATCATGAGATGTTATTTGCTACGCAATCTCTAGACCCCTCGGGAGGAACCAAGGAGAATTTACCTTTTGTTTAAAAGTCAGTCGCTTGTTCCACTCAATGAAACTTGCCAGCCCTTGTGGGGGGGGGGGGAACAACAGTCACAATCCTGGGGTATTGTTGACCACCCTACTAGATAATTGGTTGCCCAGGTAGTCCAGAGACCTTCCCATTTTCCGATGATCAGAGGGGAAAAAAATTTTTCCTCGCTTGTAAGGAGATGGTACAACCTGTCTCTGGCAGTCTTGATAGCCTTTTATGAATGAATGCCTTCTCCTGTAGGAGCGCATAACACTACCCACCAGGCTGCTGCGGGAGACAGGTTGTACGAAAATACCCCGGTCCGTCCTACTTGGGCATGAACACAAACTCTAGTTTTTCAAGGAAATCTTGCGTGGTGTTGTGCACCCATTCACCGAGCAATGTGGGCAGGCTAGCTCATCTACCTGACTAAGAGGCGCGACTCACTTCTGCTACACGTAGGGCGGTGCTATTATAGTATGCTATCTACCGTCGATTTTGCTATCTACCACCCCTCTCTGACTATAGTATGATACCCACCATCAGTCCATAAGGGTACGGTCTACTTGCTAATCCGCCTCTAATAAGGAGGATCGCTACCGACTTGATAACCCAACCTAACCTAACCTAACTCAACCCAACCTAACCTAACCTAACTCAACCTAACCTAACCTAACTTACAAACTGCTTATAATTATGCACCCATGTACTAACCTAATCTAACCCAACCTAACCTAACCTACAAACTGTTTATAATTATGCATCCATGTTATCCATTCAATAAATATTATTAAACTATCATTAAAGTTCAATGAGGATAACATACTGGTGGTAAGTAATCTTTTTGATAATCCTCATCAAACAGGAGGATTAACATTAACGGCAGATATCATACTTTGTGGTAGATACCATACTATAATAGAAATTCGACGGTAGATAGCATACTATAATAGCACCCGTAGGGCTCTCTTTGGAGAGTTTTTTCCATCAAGACCTGCATACACAAGAAGCATTGTCCGGAATAAAGGGGAGTTCTATGTTGCAGTACCTGGGCGAGCTGAGAAAGGTACAAACAAGTAGATCTGTTGCCTGTGAGAACTGTAAAAGGGACACAAACCAGTGTGCAGTTCCAGCTCTCACCTGCGAGTGCGCACTCCCAGTTGGACGAATTGGAAGGAGCATGCTCTACCAGTTTTTACCCTGCGATCACAGACATACCCTTCGCAAGTGCGCACCGGTAGCAATTACCTGTAAGAACTGGGAAAAGCCTGCTTTTCCAGCTCTCACCTCACGAGCACCACGCTCCCAGCAGGACAAATTGAAAGAGGTGCACAAGCCAGGGCACCTTACCAGCCTTCGCTTTGCTAACACTCGCCCTTGCGAGCGTATGATCGGTCTTAATGGTCCTGAGCTCCATGTGGTCAGTGTCCATATGATTGGAACCCCTTATTTGCATAGCATATGGTTGTATACTATGTCATCAGACACAACTTGATCTGACACCACGTGATTGGATACCTTGTGATTAGACACCGCATAATTGGATTCCTCACAGTATTTCTTCCAGTGATCTCGACTTTTGGGTCTCCACAATTGACGAACATAAGTGGGATGACATTAGGAGACCGTCTGTCTCCTGCTGACTGACTCCTCCATGCAACTGGTATCTGTACGCTTGGTTTCTGTAATTGATGGACGTGAATGTGATTCTATGTAGATTGGTATCTTGCAAATTTTATGAAATGGCATCATAGAAATTTTGTTATTTTGTAATGTATTTTATGTAAGCCACCAAGTATTATATTGATTACACACACTCTCTCTCTCTCTCTCTCTCTCTCTCTCTCTCTCTCTCTCTCTCTCTCTCTCTCTCTCTCTCATTTTCTACCCGCACCAGTGACCTGATTTTGAAGGATCTACCTTCAGCAGTTGTCAGGATG
>NC_090752.1:468072-489071 GCF_036898095.1 Palaemon carinicauda | reverse complement strand
GTACGCCTAATTAGGTCTTGAAGATATGCAAAATGTTATTTTGATTATAAAATAAATTTTTGAATATACTTACCCGGTGATTATATAGCTGCAACTCTGTTGCTCGACAGACAGCTCTACGGTAAAAACTCGCCAGCGATCGCTACACAGGTTGCGGGTGTGCCCAACAGCGCCATCTGTCGCCCAGATACCCAGCTCTCAATGTAAACAAAGACTCAATTTTCTCCTCGTCCCACTGCGTCTCTATTGGGGAGGAAGGGAGGGTCATTTAATTTATAATCACCGGGTGAGTATATTCAAAAATTTATTTTATAATCAAAATAACATTTTTCAATATTTAACTTAGCCGGTGATTATATAGCTGATTCACACCCAGGGGGGTGGGTAGAGACCAGCAATATATGTTTACACTTTATGAGCTAAGAGTTTTTATTTCATTTTAGAAGTTATCAAAATAACAAAAACAAAATAAATAGGTACCTGGTAAGGAAGTCGACTTGAACAATTACTCTGCCTTTTAAGTACGTCTTCCTTACGGAGCCTCGCGATCCTCTTAGGATGCTGATCGACCCCTAGGATCTGAAGTATCAAGGGTTGCAACCCATACAACAGGACCTCATCAAAACCCCTAATCTAGGCGCTCTCAAGAAATGACTTTGACCACCCGCCAAATCAACCAGGATGCGAAAGGCTTCTTAGCCTTCCGGACAACCCAAAAAACAACAATAAAAACATTTCAAGAGAAAGATTAAAAGGGTATGGAATTAGGAAATTGTAGTGGTTGAGCCCTCACCCACTACTGCACTCGCTGCTACGAATGGTCCCAGTGTGTAGCAGTCCTCGTAAAGAGACTGGACATCCTTTAGATAAAAAGACGCAAACACTGACTTGCTTCTCCAATAGGTTGCGTCCATTATACTTCGCAGAGATCTATTTTGCTTAAAGGCCACGGAAGTTGCGACAGCTCTAACTTCGTGTGTCCTCACCTTCAGTAATGCTTGGTCTTCCTCACTCAGATGGGAATGAGCTTCTCGTATTAACAGTCTGATAAAGTAGGATAAAGCATTCTTTGACATAGGCAAAGATGGTTTCTTAACTGAACACCATAAAGCTTCAGATTGGCCTCGTAAAGGTTTAGTTCGTTTTAAATAGAACTTAAGAGCTCTCACAGGGCATAAGACTCTTTCTAGTTCATTGCCTACCATATTCGATAAGCTGGGAATATCGAACGATTTCGGCCAAGGTCGAGAAGGCAGCTCATTTTTGGCTAGAAAACCAAGTTGTAGCGAACATGTAGCTTTTTCTGACGAAAATCCGATGTTCTTGCTGAAGGCATGAATCTCACTGACTCTTTTAGCTGTGGCTAAGCATACCAGGAAAAGTGTCTTTAAGGTGAGATCTTTCAGGGAGGCTGATTGTAGCGGCTCAAACCTGTCTGACATGAGGAATCTTAGTACCACGTCTAAATTCCAACTAGGTGTAACCAAACGACGCTCCTTCGTGGTCTCAAAAGACTTAAGGAGGTCCTGTAGATCTTTATTGTTGGAAAGATCTAAGCCTCTATGCCGGAAGACCGATGCCAACATGCTTCTGTAGCCCTTGATAGTGGGAGCTGAAAGTGATCGTTCTTTTCTCAGGTATAAGAGAAAGTCAGCTATTTGAGCTACAGAGGTACTGGTCGAGGATACAGATACTGACTTGCACCAGTTTCGGAAGACTTCCCACTTCGATTGGTAGACTCTAAGGGTGGATGCTCTCCTTGCTCTAGCAATCGCACTGGCTGCCTCCTTCGAAAAGCCTCTAGCTCTCGAGAGTCTTTCGATAGTCTGAAGGCAGTCAGACGAAGAGCGTGGAGGCTTTGGTGTACCTTCTTTACGTGTGGCTGACGTAGAAGGTCCACCCTTAGAGGAAGACTTCTGGGAACGTCTACTAGCCATCGAAGTACCTCGGTGAACCATTCTCTCGCGGGCCAGAAGGGAGCAACTAGCGTCAACCTTGTCCCTTCGTGAGAGGCGAACTTCTGCAGTACCTTGTTGACAATCTTGAACGGTGGGTATGCGTATAGATCTAGATGCGACCAATCTAGGAGAAAGGCATCTATATGTATTGCTGCTGGGTCCGGGATTGGTGAGCAATATATTGGGAGCCTCTTGGTCATCGAGGTTGCAAAGAGATCTATGGTTGGTTGGCCCCAAGTGGCCCAAAGTCTCTTGCATACATCCTTGTGGAGGGTCCATTCCGTTGGAATTACTTGCCCCTTCCGACTGAGACAATCTGCCATGACATTCAAGTTGCCTTGGATGAACCTCGTTACTAGTGATATGTTTTGACCTTTTGACCAGATGAGCAGGTCCCTTGCGATCTCGTACAACGTCAGTGAGTGGGTCCCTCCTTGCTTGGAGATGTACGCCAAGGCAGTGGTGTTGTCCGAGTTCACTTCCACCACTTTGCCTCGAAGGAGAGACCTGAAGCTTTTCAAGGCCAGATGTACTGCCAGTAGCTCCTTGCAGTTGATATGCATGATCCTTTGACTCGAGTTCCACAGTCCCGAACATTCCCGACCGTCTAATGTCGCGCCCCAGCCTACGTCCGATGCGTCCGAGAAGAGAACGTGGTTGGGAGTCTGAACAGCCAGGGGAAGACCCTCTCTTAGGTTGATACTGTCCTTCCACCAAGTCAGGCAAGACTTCATCTTCTCGGAAATGGGGATCGAGACCGCTTCTAGCGTCTTGTCCTTTTTCCAGTGAAATGCTAGATGGTATTGAAGAGGACGGAGGTGTAGTCTTCCTAATGACACAAATTGTTCTAGGGATGATAGCGTCCCTACCAGACTCATCCACTTCCTGACTGAACATTGTTCCTTCTTCAGCATGTTCTGGATGCATAACTGGGCTTGGCTTATTCTGGGGGCCGACGGAAAAGCCCGAAAAGCTAGACTGTGAATCTCCATCCCTAAATACACAATAGTTTGGGATGGGACCAGTTGTGACTTTTCCATATTTACAAGGAGACTCAATTACTTGGTCAGATCTAGAGTCCACTTTAGATCCTTCAGACAGCGACGACTGGAGGAAGCTCTGAGAAGCCAGTCGTCCAAATAGAGGGAGGCTCGGATGTCCGATAAATGAAGGAATTTGGCTACATTCCTCATCAGCCTCGTAAACACAAGAGGAGCTGTGCTTAGGCCAAAGCACAGGGCTTGAAACTGGTAGACAACCTTTTCGAAAACGAATCTCAGAAAAGGTTGAGAGTCCGGGTGGATGGGGACGTGGAAGTAGGCGTCCCTTAGGTCTAAAGAGACCATCCAGTCTTCCCTTCTGACCGCTGCTAAGACTGACTTTGTGGTCTCCATGGAGAACGTCTGCCTTGTGACAAAGACATTCAGAGCACTGACGTCTAGCACCGGCCTCCACCCTCCTGTCTTCTTTGGCACCAAGAAGAGTCGGTTGTAGAATCCCGGAGTTTGAAGATCCGAGACTTTGACCACCGCTCCCTTCTCTAGTAAAAGAGACACTTCCTGTTTCAAGGTTCGTCTCTTGTCTTCCTCTCTGTACCTGGGAGAGAGATCGATGGGAGACGTTGCTAGAGGGGGTTTCCGTACAAAAGGAATCTTGTACCCCTCTCTGAGCAACTTCACAGACTGTGCATCTGCGCCTCTCTTTTCCCAGGTCTGCCAGAAGTTCTTGAGTCTGGCTCCCAATGCTGTCTGAAGATGCGGGCAGTCGGACTCTGCCCTTAAAGGACTTGGATCCTTTCTTCTTTCCTCGATTCCCTTCGGCACGAGCACCTCCTCTGCTGGAGGCTCTGCCACGAAAGGGCGGAATAAAACGGGACGCTGGAGTGTCCATCCTTGGTCTAGCTGACAAGGTAGGCAAAGGGGTAGCTTTGCGAGCGGAGGACGCAACAAGATCGTGAGTGTCCTTCTGTATCAATGAAGCGGCTATTTCCTTAATCAGGTCTTCTGGAAAAAGGCACTTGGAAAGAGGAGCAAAAAGAAGCTCGGACCTCTGGCACGGGGTAACTCCAGCTGAAAGGAATGAGCATAGGTTTTCACGCTTTTTAAGGACTCCGGACACAAATGATGCAGCAAGCTCATTAGACCCATCACCTACGGCCTTGTCCATGCAGGACATAATGAGCAAGGAAGTCTCTTTCTCTGTCGGAGAGATCTCCCTGCTTAGGGCTCCTAGACACCAGTCTAAGAAGTTAAAAACTTCGAAGGCCCTAAATATACCTTTCAAAAGGTGGTCAAGGTCCGAAGATGACCAACATATCTTTGAGCGTCTCATGGCAAGGCGGCGGGGAGAGTCTACAAGACTTGAGAAGTCGCCCTGGGCAGAGGCAGGAACTCCCAAGCCGAGAACTTCTCCCGTGGCATACCAGACGCTCGATCTAGATGAGAGTCTAGCAGGGGGAAATGTAAAGGCTGTCTTCCCTAAACTCTTCTTGGACTGCAACCATTCTCCTATCACCCGCAAAGCTCTCTTGGACGAGCGTGCGAGGACGAGTCTAGTAAAGGCAGGAGTGGTAGACGGCATGCCTAACACAAACTCTGACGGCGGAGAACGAGGAGCTACAGAAACAAACTGGTCCGGAAACAGCTCTTTGAAAATGGCCAAAACTTTCCTAAAGTCCAAAGAGGGTTGAGTAGACTTAGGTTCGTCCAAATCTGATCGTGGTTCATCTATGTGTGCAGCAACATCATCATCAGAAAGTCCCTCATCCGATAATTGATGAGGAAACGGCAACGGAGTAGGTAACGGCTGGTTCGCTGAGTCCGGTCGCACGGGTGCATGCGTGACTGAGCCGGACGCAACGTCATGGAACTGCTGCCCAGTCTGTGAGCTGGCAACAACCATGGCAGCGCGGGGACGCACAGCGTCTACTCCAGACTGTCTGGACTGATGTGGGTGCGCAGTGGAAACCACACTGGGTTGCGGAGGTTGACGCACCGCGTCAAAACAAAGCCACTTTGACGGTTGCTGAACCTCCTGAACGTCAACGGCAACCTCCGTGCGTCGCTTAACGTCAACATGCGGCTGGCAGATCACACTGGAACGCATGGGTGAAGGAACTCTCTCAACTGGTGTGCTTGAGAAGGTTACCTCAGCGTCCACAGGACGCACAACCGATCGTGTGGAAGGTTGTAGGCTAGGTACTGCACTAGCTGGTGCGGCAGCAACCTTCTCCGCACGAAAGTCCTGCATTAGAGACGTCAGTTTAGACTGCATGTCTTGCAGTAGAGACCACTTAGGGTCTACGGGAGCAGGTGCGGCGACAGACGGTGTTACTGTCTGAAGCGGTACCGCTTTGCCTCTCTTAGGCGGTGAGCAGTCATCGGATGACGGCAGCGAGTCCGAACTGACCCAGTGGCTACAACCGGGCCGTTGGACTTGCGCTGAAGGGACCGACTCGCGTTTTAACGGTCGTGAGACCTTGGTCCAGGGTTTCTTGCGAGAAACACCTTCCGAAGACGAGGTATAAATGGGCTCTCTCGTCTTAGTTGGGTAGGAGCGATCTTGGTTAGATACGCCCGATACCACGGAGGGAACGTCTGTTCGCTGATTAAAGCCTCTCGAACCCATTTGTCGTACGACATTGCTTCTCCCCTGGACTTGGGAGCTTGCAAGAGGTCCCGGACTAGGAGGACGACAGGCACGAACAGACGAACCCTCAAGCGCAACACTATCCACAACACTAACACTTGGCACTTTAGCACTTCCCACTGCACTTTTGCACTTGAGCTCCTTCACATCCGCCATGAGCTGATTACGGTCACTAGCAAGGGACTCAACTCTCTCACCCAGAGCCTGGATGGCACGCATCATATCAGCCATCGATGGTTCCTGAGTGCCAGGAGGGGGGTTAGGAGCAACCACTACAGGGGAAGGAATAGGTTGTGGGGCATGAGGAGAGGATATATCAATAGAACGAGAAGAACTTCTCCTAACTCTATCTCTCTCTAGCCTACGTGTATACTTTTGGAATTCGATAAAATCGAATTCCGAAAGGCCAACGCACTCCTCACACCGATCTTCCAATTGACAGGTTTTATCCCGACAATTGGAACAAACAGTGTGAGGGTCGATAGAGGCCTTCGGAAGATGCCTTGAACAGTCCCTAGCATTGCACTTCCTAAATTTGGGGACTTGTGAAGGGTCAGCCATTTTGAATTGGTCAAAGGGAAATTCAAAAAACTATCAAAAAGTCATCAACAAAGAATCCGTTATCAAAAAGAGTTCAAGGATTTGTGTGAAGAGAAACCCTGCACAGCGAAAGCTCAAAACTAGAATAAAGTACTTCACCAATTAGATGTGAAAAAACTCCAGTTTAGCAACAGCGAGTAAGTACGTCTTGTCGACACCTCGACAAAGAGAAAATTGATAGTTTACATTGAGAGCTGGGTATCTGGGCGACAGATGGCGCTGTTGGGCACACCCGCAACCTGTGTAGCGATCGCTGGCGAGTTTTTACCGTAGAGTTGTCTGTCGAGCAACAGAGTTGCAGCTATATAATCACCGGCTAAGTTAAATATTGAAAAACAATCATTTGAGAATATTGGGTACTGAATATGCCCTGATACTGAAGACCATTAAGAGGCCACATACAAGTGGGGGAAAACTTTTAAGTTCCATTATGAAGTGAAAGTTAATAGTTCCAATAGCAAGATGGGAATAAGGAATGGAGGTACTGTAGTAGAACTGGGTGCAGAAGGGATGCGACAAAGACCATTAAGTAATTCCTACACTGAATTGCACTATTGGCTATAAACATTTCATTTCCATTAATCTAAAAAGAGAGCGAGTAAGAAGGATCAAAGTATTTGGGTGTTCGTAGTAAAATGTTATTTTGATAATAAAATAAATTTCTGAATATACTTACCCGGTGATTATAATAGCTGCAACTCTGTTGCTCGACAGAAAAACTCTACGGAAAAAATTCGCCAGCGATCGCTACACAGGTAGGGGGTGTACTCAACAGCGCCATCTGTCGTTCAGATACCCATTACTCATTGTAAACAAAGAACTCAATTTTCTCCTCGGTCCACTGTGTCTCTATTGGGGAGGAAGGGAGGGTCCTTTAATTTATAATCACCGGGTAAGTATATTCAAAAATTTATTTTATTATCAAAATAAAATTTTTCAATATTTAACTTAGCCGGTGATTATAATGGCTGATTCACACCCAGGGGGGTGGGTAGAGACCAGCAAAATATGTTTACATCATATGAGCTAAGAATTTTTATTTCATTTTAGAAGTTATCAAAATAACTAAACAAAATAAATAGGTACCTGGTAAGGAAGTCGACTTGAACAATTACTCTGCCTTTTTAAGTACGTCTTCCTTACGGAGTCTCGCGATCCTCTTAGGATGCTGAGCGACCCCTAGGAGCTGAAGTATCAAGGGTTGCAACCCATACAACAGGACCTCATCAAAACCTCTAATCTAGGCGCTTCTCAAGAAATAACTTTGACCACCCGCCAAATCAACCAGGATGCGAAAGGCTTCTTAGCCTTCCGGACAACCCAAAAACAACAATAAAAACATTTCAAGAGAAAGATTAAAAAGGTTATGGAATTAGGGAATTGTAGTGGTTGAGCCCTCACCCACTACTGCACTCGCTGCTACGAATGGTCCCAGAGTGTAGCAGTTCTCGTAAAGAGACTGGACATCCTTAAGATAAAAAGACGCGAACACTGACTTGCTTTTCCAATAGGTTGCATCGATTATACTTCGCAGAGATCTATTTTGTTTAAAGGCCACGGAAGTTGCGACAGCTCTAACTTCGTGTGCCCTTACCTTCAGCAAAGCTTGGTCTTCCTCATTCAGATGGGAATGAGCTTCTCGTATTAACAGTCTGATAAAATAGGATAAAGCATTCTTTGACATAGGCAAAGATGGTTTCTTAACTGGACACCATAAAGCTTCAGACGGGCCTCGTAAAGGTTTAGTTCGTTTTAAATAGAACTTAAGAGCTCTTATCGGGCATAAGACTCTTTCTAGTTCATTTCCAACCATACGATAAGCTTGGAATATCGAACGATTTTGGCCAAGGTCGAGAAGGCAGCTCGTTTTTGGCTAGAAAACCAAGTTGTAGAGAACATGTAGCCGTTTCAGATGAGAATCCGATGTTCTTGCTGAAGGCATGAATCTCACTGACTCTTTTAGCTGTGGCTAAGCATACCAGGAAAAGAGTCTTTAAGGTGAGATCTTTCAGGGAGGCTGATTGTAGCATCTCGAACCTGTCTGACATAAGGAATCTTAGTACCACGTCTAAATTCCAACCAGGTGTAACCAAACGACGCTCCTTCGTGGTCTCAAAAGACTTAAGGAGGTCCTGTAGATCTTTATTGTTGGAAAGATCTAAGCCTCTGTGACGGAAGACTGATGCCAACATGCTTCTGTAACCCTTGATAGTGGGAGCTGAAAGAGATCGTTCTTTCCTCAGATATAAGAGGAAGTCAGCTATTTGAGTTACAGAGGTACTGGTCGAGGATACGGATACTGACTTGCACCAGTTTCGGAAGATTTCCCACTTCGATTGGTAGACTCTAAGGGTGGATGTTCTCCTTGCTCTAGCAATCGCTCTGGCTGCCTCCTTCGAAAAGCCTCTAGCTCTCGAGAGTCTTTCGATAGTCTGAAGGCAGTCAGACGAAGAGCGTGGAGGCCTTGGTGTACCTTCTTTACGTGTGGCTGACGTAGAAGGTCCACCCTTAGGGGAAGTGTTCTGGGAACGTCTACTAGCCATCGAAGTACCTCGGAGAACCATTCTCTCGCGGGCCAGAGGGGAGCAACTAGAGTCAACCTTGTCCCTTCGTGAGAGGCGAACTTCTGCAGTACCTTGTTGACAATCTTGAACGGAGGGAATGCATATAGATCTAGATGTGACCAATCTAGGAGGAAGGCATCTATATGAACTGCTGCTGGGTCCGGGATTGGTGAGCAAAAAATTGGGAGCCTCTTGGTCATCGAGGTTGCGAAGAGATCTATGGTTGGCTGGCCCCAGGTGGCCCAAAGTCTCTTGCATACATCCTTGTGGAGGGTCCATTGTTGGAATTATTTGTCCCTTCCGACTGAGACAATCTGCCATGACATTCAAGTTGCCTTGGATGAATCTCGTTACTAGTGATATGTTTAGACCTTTTGACCAGGTGAGGAGGTCCATTGCGATCTCGTACAACGTCAGAGAGTAGGTCCCTCCTTGCTTGGAGATGTACGCCAAAGCAGTGGTGTTGTCCGAGTTCACCTCCACCACTTTGCCTTGAAGGAGAGACCTGAAGCTTTTCCAGGCCAGACGTACTGCCAGTAGCTCCTTGCAGTTGAAATGCATTGTCCTTTGACTCGAGTTCCATATCCCCGAGCATTCCAGACCGTCTAATGTCGCACCCCAGCCTACGTCCGATGCGTCCGAGAAGAGAACGTGGTTGTGAGTCTGAACAGCCAGGGAAGACCCTCTCTTAGGTTGATATTGTCCTTTCACCAAGTCAGACAAGACTTTATCTTTTCGGAAACCGGGATCGAGACCGCTTCTAGCGTCTTGTCCTTTTTCTAGTGAAAAGCAAGATGGTATTGAAGAGGACGGAGGTGTAGTCTTCCTAGTGACACAAATTGATCCACGGATGACAGTGTCCCTACCAGACTCATCCACAGCCTGACTGAGCAGCGTTCCTTCTTCAGCATCTTCTGGATGGATAGCAGGGCTGGGGGCTGATCGTCTTGTTGTTCAGCAACGTCCTCATCAGAGGGTTCCTCATCCGAAACTGATGAGGAAACGGCAACGGAGTGGGCAACGTCTGGCTCGCTGAATCCGGTCGCACTGGTGGATGCGTGACGGAGCCGGACGCAATATCATGGAACTGCTGCACAGTCTGTGAACTGTCAACAACCATGGGTGCGCGAGGAAGCACAGCGTCAACCCGAGACTGTCTAGACCGTCTGGGTTGTGCAGTCAACACCCTACCGGGTTGCTGAGGTTGACGCACTGCGTCAAAACAAGTCACCTCTGCTGGTTTTGAACGTCCTGAACGTCAACAACCACCTCCGAGCGTCGCTTAATGTCAACGTGCGGCTGGCAACCCACACTGGGTCGCATCGGTGGAGGAACCACCTCAACTGGCAGACGCGAGAAGGTTACCTCAGCGTCAACAGGGCGCACAACCGACCGGTTGGAAGGTTGTTGGCCAGAAGGTTCTTCTCCGCATTTAAATCCTCTATCAAGGACGCAAGCTTGGACTGCATGTCTTGCAGCAAAGCCCATTTAGGGTCTACGGGAGCAGGTGTGGCAACAGACGGGGTTAGCGACTGAGGCGGAACCGTTTACCATCCCTGAAAGCCTTGTTATGCGTGACATAATAGTACAGCAAAACTTCAAAAGCTCGACAACAGCTGTGAAGTTGACCTGTAAACAACTTGGAGCGTCTCCTGGCTAGGCGCCAGGGAGAGTCTACCAGAATTGAGAAGTCTATCTGGGCAGAGGCATGAACTCCCAAGCCGAGAACTTCTCTCGTGTCATATCAGACTCTCGCTCTATAAACCAGTTTAAAAGAAGGGAAAGCAAAGGCTGTATCCCCCAAACTCCTCCTGGTGAAAAACCAGTCGCCTAGCCAACGTAACGCTCTCTAGGAGAGCGAGAGAGCACTAGCTTAAAAACAACGGCTTCGAAGTAGCTAGGCCTAGTGTAAGCTCTGACGTTTAGGCGAACGAGGAGCAGCAGTTACAAAAAGATCCGGACGAAGATCCTTAAAAAAATCATCATGATTTAATTAAAGTCCATAGGAGGCTAAGCAGCTTTAGGCTCCTCTCCATCTGACAGAGTCCTCAAGGGAATATCAGTAGGAGGGAGAACAGCAACTTCCTCATCTACAGGAACCTTGTCCGATAAAAGCCGAGTCTCTCACTGGTGCATTAGTAGCGGACCAGAACGCAACGTCATGTAACTGCTTGACAGTCTGTGAACTGTCAACAACTGAACTGTCAACCACAACAGGTGCGTGAGGACGCACAGCGTCCACTCGAGACTGCTTTGACTGCCTAGACTGAGCAGTCAAAACAACTCTAGAATGCGGAGGTTGACGCACAGCGTCAAAACAAGTCAACTCCGATTGTTAGTGAACGTCTTGAACGTCTTGAACGTCAACAGGAGCATCAGCCAGTGGCCTAACGTCCAAATGCGGCTGAAAAACCACACGTGACCGCATCGAGTGTGGTTCTAAACAACCTGACTGACGTGACTAAGCTACGCCAACGTCAACAGTAAGCACAAAGGAACGTTAGGTTGGCTGAAAGCCAGGATATCGATGAGATAAACGGCTAGACTCAACGGACTAATCGGCAGAATAGTCTTCCATAAGGGAGGCAAGCATATACTGCATGTTTTGCCATACAACCCCTTAAGGATCAACGGAAATGGTTGTGGTAATAGACGAGGGTAACGTCTGTGACCGCAACACTTTGCCTACAAAAAAAAAGACTCTCGGAGTCTGTGTTACGCTTTTGTTAGGCGGCGAGCAGTTATCCGATGACTGCATAGGGTCAGAGCTGTCCTAATGGCTGTAACCAGGACGCTGAACCTGTCCTGAAAGGACTGACTTTCGCTTAAGGGCTTCGAAACCTTGTGACAGGTTTCTTATGCGAAAAGCCTACGGATGGCGAGGAGAAACAACGTCTCTCTCGTCTTATGGTAGGGGAGATCTTGGTAAGATACACCCGATACCATAGAGGGAAAACGTCTGTTCGTTGGTCAAGGCCTCTCGAACCCATAAGTCGTTTGACATTACTTCTCCCCTGGGCTTGGGAGCTTGTAAGAGGTCCCGGACTAGGTGAACGACAGGCACGAACAGACGAACCCTCGGACGCAACACTGTAACACTTTGCGCCTCGGACGCAACACTGTAACACTTTGCGCATATCACTTTATCACTTCGATTTTCTGTTTTGCACTTATTTCTACCTGAAACACGCAATTTTACCCTTCATTAAAAGGTAGTAATTGCGAAATTAGTTGTATAATGCAAGCTCATAATACCAGCAAAAAACAGAAAACATATTTTAAGATAAAAAGAAAAATCAGTGGCTGGGAAAGAGACTAAACACTAGTTCATATAACTACGTTTTCAATCTCTCACCGCACATAGCCTGGGGACGAGAATAAAATCCTAAAAACGTTTTATCCTTCCTCCCCGTACAGCGACTAGGGACGTGAGTGACACGAGAAGAACGTTACCCGCTTGAACGGAACGTTTTCTCTCCTCTCTCTCCCTCCGTCTCTATCTCTCTCTCTCTTTCTCTCTTGATTTCGCACCTAAGAGAAGAGCCCAATTATATATCGTCAAAATAACATGTTATTTGACTAAAGGAAAAAACTGAAAGGTTATTCAAATAAAAAGTTCCTTTAAATTAGAATTTAAAACATTTAAGCTAAGAAAGAATGAACAAAACGTCAGAATCGATTTACTCTTACTGCAAAGTGAAACCGTGATACACTCTCTCTCTATCGTAACGATAGAGCGCATGTTGAACGTCCTGAACGTCAACAACTGCGTAGCATAAAAAACTAAACGTTAGTTCATCTTTGAAAACAGTACGAAGACTATCAAAGAAATTCTTTCATAAAATATTACATTTAAAAAGTTTTAAATCCTTAGCTCTTTAAAAGCTAAAGACGATATAAAGGGCTCAATGTTGATTAACTTCGGTTTCCAAGTTAGGACCGCCTACTCTCAGGAAAGGTCTATATAAACAAAGCATTAAAATTTATTTTTATATGTTTATAAAAAATGGAAAGTTAATCGAAGAGGCCTAATAAAGGCGGAGAGATATAAAATATATATAGGAAAATCTATAACGAGATAAGATAATTACTAAAAGCCTAAACACACTTCCGTCTAAGGGAAGGGTCGGCCATTTAAAAGTGAAAGAAAGTCCATACTCTCTTTGACACCATAATTAAATCTATCCAAAACGAGTTCAAGTTTTAAGATGAAGATAAAACACCTGCATAGCGAAAGCTCAAAACTAGAATAGTGTACTTCACCAAATAGTTGTGAAAACAAATCCAGTTAGCAACAGCGAATTAGTAGGTCTTGCCGGTAGCCCGACAGAGAGAAAATTGAGTTCTTTGTTTACAATGAGTAATGGGTATCTGAACGACAGATGGCGCTGTTGAGTACACCCCCTACCTGTGTAGCGATCGCTGGCGAATTTTTTCCGTAGAGTTTTTCTGTCGAGCAACAGAGTTGCAGCTATTATAATCACCGGCTAAGTTAAATATTGAAAATTGTGGAATAGAAAAAATATGAAGGAAGCCCACTTGAGGGGCTTGTGTTTTTATTTTCAGAAATAAAACCAAATGAAATAAGAACCAGTGAGCCATACCTTTGTCATAAATAATATTGTATGAATGCCCAAATTTCAATCAACAGCAAATGCCATTTAGCAAAAAGCCCTTCCAAGCACTTGTCAGATTTTTCAACACCTTTTCGGTATCAGAATTTAAAGCTTTTACAAAGACCTGATTTATTCAATAAAATGACAAATTCGAAGATAATTTGTATTTTTCCTAACCATACAAACCTTAGCTATTTACAAAGGGTTATTACTTTTAGCGTAGCTGAAATGGCGAGCCATTAGAATTTAACGAGGGTGTATTACCCCCGCGCTAGTTAGCGGGGGGGTAGGGGAGTGGTAGCTAGCTACCCCTCCTCCCCCTCACACACAGGTGAATACTCACTTTCACTTAGAGGTAGGACTTGTCTTGGGGGACAGGGCTGGCGGGCAAATATGTGTAAATAGCTAAGGTTTGTATGGTTAGGAAAAATACAAATTATCTTCGAATTTGTCATTTGTTCCGTAACCGAAATACAAACCACGCTATTTACAAAGGGTGACTTATCCCTTAGGAAGGGTGGAAAGTCCCCAGCCATACTGGCTTTGGCTTTACCCGGGGACTCAGAATCCGAGTGAGTCGCACTCGAGAAAAGGAGTCCCTGCACCTCACAAGTTCCTTGCACCGCAAGGAACCATGTGGCCTACGTAAGCTTGTGTGTGAAGGAAGAAGTGTGACCCGTCCTAGGCAGTTGACCTGGAGTTCCAGAAGGAACTCTGGGTTAGGACGTTCCCAATACCACCTCGTCAGGGTATGGGGGACGCGACAGTATTGACTCAATACTCGGAACACAAGGAAGCATGGTTTACCTGCAGAGGTTCGAGGTCAGCTATGCAGAGACCAGGATGCTGCTTCCCCGTAGAGGGGATGATGAAGAAAGAAGTAAGGGCCAGACATACTTCTTTCGTTCATGCAGACTAAAACCTGATAACAATGCCCTCAACCTTCTGCTACCTGTCCAAAAAGGAGCCTGAGGTTAGACCAGCTGTTGTGTAGCCACCACAGAGCGATAGAAAACGTATCGAGACTCCTGTGGGTCACGCCCTGCAGGAAGCGGGCTGCGAAGGTCATCAGACGCTTCCAGACTCCAGCTTGTAGCACCTGCGTCACAGAGTAGTATTACTCGAAGGCGAGGGACGTTGCGATGTATCCAACATCGTGCTGTAGGGCGACGTGACGGGGGAGGGTCTGAAGACAGGTCGAGATGAATGTCCTTGAGTCCGGGCTGAAGAGGTATACTGGTGACTCTCCCCCCATGTCCTCCTTGTGTTCCCAAATCGGCTGCAACTGAGGCCAAACTGCAGCTGTTCCCAGCGCTAACCTCTCGATTCCTGTACTGGCAAGAAAGAGAAGGTCTTGGGACATCAGACACAGAATGGAGACTCAAAATCTTGAATGAATCGGACCGAAGGGTCGGGACCCTCAGATTCTGAGTCTAGCCAACAACTCAGGAGCGAGCCTGAATGTTGCCTTCCCCTCTTCCTTAGAAAGGGGGGGAGTAGTAAGAGACCAAGAAGATTACTTACACACTGGCCGTGGCCAGAGTGAGCAGAAGACCCAAGGCGGAATACAATCCGAGGCCTGTCGTAAAAGGGTCTTGAGAAGATCTCTTAAAGGACTAAAAGTCCGAGCCATGCTCCAAGTTGGAGGTCTTCCTCCGACTAGGGCAGGGACGATCGTAGCTTCGCATGAGCGAGGATAGATCCAGCGGGCAGGAAAAAGTTATTCCTTTAAGCCTGAAGGTCAGGGAAAGGCTGAGCGACAGGCTTCATTGCCAAGAGCAGAAAGGAGTTTCCTCCCGCCGAAAGGCAATAAGACCGTTATTGCTGGAGAAGAGGCCTCACGGGAAGAGGTATATCTCCCACGGCACCAACCACCTTAGACTCTTCACTTTGCCTGGGAGACCCCTGTGGATGACTATCGCAGATGACGCGACCTCCGTACCGCGACTGTAGCGGGTTGTCTCTTCTAGAGGAGGAAGCGTAGTGTCTCCAGGCATGAAGCCGAAGCGACGCCCCGGTTCGGGAGAGATGTCGCAGTGTGGTTGCTTGAGTAGTCTGCGCCGTGGGAGAAGCTCTCCCGGGAGTTCCGTCAGGGGAAGCAGAGGGTCCAGAAACCGTTCTGCGCATAGTCCCAGTGGAGCTCTCCCATTGAAAGGTTGACAGACAACCTGGTTTTGTTGAGACCCATTGTCCGCAGACAAAAAGGAGGGAAGACGCAGGCGTCGAAGTTGTCCCACCATCACCGGAATGCATCTTGCCAGAGTCTCGGGGTCTGAGACTGGGGGGAAAACTAGCGGAAGCTTGAGGTTCCAAGCTGTCGCGATCAGGTCCCCCAGACCAGCACTTGCTGGTTACCCAAGGTCAAAGACCCCTAGGTACACTCTCTCTATGAGGCTCTGCTCGGATAGTCTGAGAGAAACATTCCCCTGCCTGGAATGAGAGAGCCGATGGTGGAATTGAGAGAATCTCAATCATCCCGGTATCTCTACTGCAAGATGTGAAGGTGTGAAAATGCGTCCCCTGCTGGTTAGCATGAAGTCGACACGCAACGGGGCGACTTGGCAGGAGCGGTAGGATCTGAAGAGGGGCCAGACTAAGGCCCTTAAGCCTGCCTGAATGATGGAGAGGTATCCTTCAGGTCTTGACCATAGGCCTGGACCGGAACATGCGCCCCCCCCCCCCCTTTCCTTTGACGAGTCCGAGAACCGCATCAAGAATGTGGGGAAAGGACGAGAATATCCACTACCATCAAGAGGCTCCATAGGTCAACACCCATTGCAGGTTTAATAGTTCCGCTGGTCCCATAGGGCCAGGGAGTCCGGTTAAACATTGCCTGAAGCCACCGGAACTTGGATCGCCCCACATGGAACTTATCCTGAGGCGACCGTTCGGACTATAAACGGGTCAATGAGGAAAGAAGAACTAGGAAACGTTCCAAGGTAGGGCTGAAAACTCTGCTTGACTGAGAACAGGTACTGCGACTCTCCTCAGTCTTGCCACAGTCAACCGAAAGGAAGGCTCGGAGGATGTGGTAACAGAATCTGGCATCCCCAGGTGGTCACCCATCCAAGTACCGACGTTGCTTAACCTCGCTGGACGGACGAGAAGCGGGGTTTCCAACGTGGTAAGGCGGTTGACTCAATATCATGGCCAGATACTCCAGATGTTGAGGCAGAGGAAGAGAAGGCTCCAAGCAAAATACCATGAGCCCACACTCATGGTCAGCATTCGGAAGCTTTTCCCGGCGCTGAAGAAGGTCGAAACCCGAGCCTACCGGAGTTGACCAGCCCTCCAAACAGCAGAGGAGGCGGAAGTCTGCACCTGAGCGGCCAAGAGGAAGGCAGGGAGAGTTCTCTGGGGAAACAAACCTGCTATGCCACGGCGGGATAGCCACACTGCATCATAAGCAGGAATACTTGCAGTTTAGGCTGAATTCGACGAGCACCCTGGAAGATGGATGGAATGGAAACTGAAAGTACCCGTCCTTCCGATCCAGGGTTAAAGGAGTCCTGTCGCCTCGTTACCAGTCTGATCGATTCTGCTGGTCTACGCTGGCCGAAGTTTGTTCGACAAACTTGATCAGGGCTGAGAGGTCGACTATGGACATCCCCTCTCAGATCCTTCCTTACAAGAAAGGATCGACTGAGGGGGCCGGGGGTGAAGCCGTCGATGATCCTAAGGAAGACCTTCGCCTAAGGTATGGATCATTCTGCCCAACCGGGCAACTCTGCTGATGCTATGGCATAGAGGTTCAGAGACACTGAATTCGCTGACAGAGACGGCAGGCGCTATATCCTTGGCTACTCACAGAGATTGTGCGGGAATGGGCATCGGGAAGCTGTCATTCGGATGAGTAACCTTAAGCATCCTCCCAGCGAAAAAACCTGCAATCCTAGAGTTCGTGAACTCCTTTTAGGACTATGCCCCCCCGGGGGAGTCTTCCGTGCCATCTGTTCCTGACAGGAGGAAACTGCAATTGGACACCTTGTCCCAGTTGTCGTAGCCGATAACTTAGGCCGACGTGGTTGAAAGAAAAGGGAGCTGGAGCCCTGCAGAGTCTGGAAGAAAGCGCCTTGGAGGAGTGAAACCGGAAGTCGATTTACTCCGCACAGCAGATGTCTAAGTCTCTGTCCTTGGGCAAAGACAAAACTCTTCTCAAGGATGGAAGGGTGTCTGAGGTCGTTGACCTCCACAGATGAGACACCCGAAGGAAGCCTTCAGTCAGCGCGTCCAGATGGTACAACATCGAGCTTGTCCGCAAGTAGATACTTAACGACGAAAGGCCAAGGTGCCTGAGCTCGAGAGGAGGAAAGTACCCTTGATCTTCCTGTAGCTTCCTTGAACCAAACCTCGGGCCGTAACCGAGGAGGGAAAGAACCTGGTAAGCTCCCAGAGGAAGAGGTAAGCAGTCATCCCTTGTCCGATGGAGAAATCTTGAACGGAAAGCCCCCCCGCCAAAAATCCTTCCAGGGCGGGAGAAGGAGAGAGTACTCGTGCAGGAGAGGGGACCCTCGAGACCGACCTCTTGGGAACCAACTTCGCCCTGGGGGAAGTCACCACGAAGTCCACTCCTCTCTTTCTCTTCAGCGTAGGAGAGACAGCCGCTGGTTTGTTACCCTGGCCGGTGAGTGCTGGTTTCATAACCCTCATTAACGCCCGTGCCAGCGGATCAAACCATGTCTGCTGCTCCAAGGACACAGAGTCCGAAATCCTCACTAAGGTGAAAGGGATCGGGCGATCCTTTGGAGAGGACACGACGGTTCCTGCCTGAAAAGAAGGTGGGAAGAATGCTGTACTGACCTGTCTTCGTCCTGCACTACCAACCTGTGCTTGGATGGAGGTGATCCCGAGTGCCGCCTAGGAGCACGCGTCCCTGCTGCTACCACCGGCTGTGGAATTCGCCGCGAACTATGGTCGCGCGAGGGCGAACGGTCGCGCAAAGGCGAATGGTCGCGCGGGCGCGCAGGCGAGCGGTCGCGCGGGCGCGCAGGCGCGCAGGCGAGCGATCGCGCGGGCGCGCAGGCGAGCGATCGCGCGGGCGCGCAGGCGAGCGATCGCGCGGGCGCGCAGGCGAGCGATCGCGCGGGCGCGCCGAGGGATCGTGCTGCCGCGTAGGTGAAGAAGATCGCTGGCGGTAAGCGATGGCGAGCAGCATGTGTAGGTGAATGATCGCGTGATAGGGTGCGATGGTGATCAGCATCCGCAAGAGGGCGAGCGTTCAGGGTTGTGCGATGAGGAGCAGCATGCGTAAGCGGGCAATCGTGCAGGGTTGTGCGATGGCGAGCAGCATGCGCAGGTGAATGATCGCGTGAAAGGGTGCGATGGTGATCAGCATCTGCAGGAGGGCGATCGTTCAGGGTGGTGCGATGAGGAGCAGCATGCGTAAGCGGGCAATCGTTCAGGGTTGTGCGATGGCGAGCAGCATGCGCAGGTGAATGATCGCGTGAAAGGGTGCGATGGTGATCAGCATCCGCAAGAGGGCGATCGTTCAGGGTTGTGCGATGAGGAGCAGCATGCGTAAGCAGGCAATCGTTCAGGGTTGTGCGATGGCGAGCAGCATGCGCAGGTGAATGATCGCGTGAAAGGGTGCGATGGTGATCAGCATCTGCAGGAGGGCGATCGTTCAGGGTGGTGCGATGAGGAGCAGCATGCGTAAGCGGGCAATCGTTCAGGGTTGTGCGATGGCGAGCAGCATGCGCAGGTGAATGATCGCGTGAAAGGGTGCGATGGTGATCAGCATCCGCAAGAGGGCGATCGTTCAGGGTTGTGCGATGAGGAGCAGCATGCGTAAGCGGGCAATCGTTCAGGGTTGTGCGATGGCGAGCAGCATGCGCAGGTGAATGATCGCGTGAAAGGGTGCGATGGTGATCAGCATCTGCAGGAGGGCGATCGTTCAGGGTGGTGCGATGAGGAGCAGCATGCGTCAGCGGGCAATCGTTCAGGGTTGTGCGATGGCGAGCAGCATGCGCAGGTAAATGATCGCGTGAAAGGGTGCGATGGTGATCAGCATCCGCATGAGGGCGATCGTTCAGGAGCGGGCGATCATGCAGGGTCGTGCGATCAGCATCCGCAGTTGAGGGTTGCGCGATGGCGATCAGCATCCGCAGTTGAGGGTCGCGCGATGGCGATCAGCATCCGCAGTTGAGGGTCGCGCGATGGCGATCAGCATCCGCAGTTGAGCTAGTAGCTGGCGAACCATGTTCCTTCAGAAGTGTTGGAGAACGTTGGCGTGCCAGCTGTAACACACGTGGGCGATCCGGAGATCGCTGGCGAGCTGATGATCGCTGACGAGCTGACGATCGCTGGCGAGCTGATGATAGCTGACGAGCTGATGATCGCTGACGAGCTGATGATCGCTGACGAGCAGAAGGCTACGCGTGGAAGCCTGCGCAAAGAAGAAGAGTCCTTGACCCCGACCTGAACCGAAGTTCTAGATCGCGAGGGCGAACGTGGGCGCACAGGGCACGTAACAAGAACCGCAGGGAAGATCATCTTGAAAGCGCTGACGAACAGGAGAGCGCTGACGAACAGAAGGGCGCGCAGGGAAACCCTGACACGCAAGGGAAGAACCCCCGTGGGGGCAACCCTTTGCCCCGAAGGGATCGTTGTCCGCCGGGAGACTGATGTCCGTCGGAAGACCGCTGTCCGTCGGGAAGACCGTTGTCCGTCGGGAAGACCGTTGCCCGTCGGAAGACGAGATTAGACTGCTGTCCATCTGCACCAAGACGGAAGATCGAGAAAAAGAAGTTGTAGGCTGCAAACGGAGATTCAAAAAGGCGCCTCAAGCACCCTTATAGGGGGATGAGAGGCCCTTACGACGAGGCCTTACGGCGAGGGAGGCCAACAGCAACTGAAGAAACCTCCGAAGAGGAGTCTCTATGAGTGTACTCTCTCGCGAACGAAAGAGAAACACTTCGTGGAAGAGACTGGTCAGCCAGTGACCTAAAAGGGGCAATCCTCCGAAGAGGAGCTCCTGCAGTTGCCCAGCCCCTTGAGCGAAACTGCAGGTGCGACCGCTCAGCACCAAGAGCATAGTCGCACGAAAAAAAGGCAAGAGAAGAACCCCCCAAAAGAGGAAAAGCTCAAGCCTGGACAGGAAAAAAACTTCCCTCGGAAGGAAAGTTATCCGCCCAAGGAGGCAAGCCTCCTGACTGTTCTAAAATGAACTGGAGAGCTGTCCGTCGACACGGGAGTACTACCAGTAGAAGGAGACACGCCCCTGACGACAATACAAGGGGGGAGGCAGCAACAGCCGAATCCCCAGGACTCAACCAGACAGCTCACACCGTTGCTATATTACAGAAACGAACTAGATCGGTAACTGTAAAAAAATAAAACAAATAATATTAGTACACATTCATTCCCCCGGGAAGGCTCCGAAGAGGAATCCCGAGGAAAAGGAACAAGAATTACACAACAGGCACGTGCCCTCACAACCACTTACACTCGCGGAAGGAGAGCTGTAACCAAAACAGAATTATAACAATTATAATTATGTAACTATGTAATTATGTAATTTAAAAATGAATGAACACTAAGGAAAAAAAAAAAACGAAAACCCCGAAAGGAATCGTTCTACAAGATGAAAAATTAACAACTACAATTAGATTCTA